>NC_138244.1:5107078-5317078 GCF_964197995.2 Scardinius erythrophthalmus
GCAATGAATACAGCGATGAATGAAATAATTATATTTTTTAATTTACAATAAAACTAGCTAAGTTGCATGTACAAAATATGATAGTATTTTGCACCTTCATACATGTAATAAAAATATTTAAAAAAAGCAAAACACACTTGATGCACATTCTTTATTCATAATTTTTGTAAAAGTAGAGTTAAAAAAATCTTGCTGTATTTTCTTTTTAGAAAATGAACATTGGCATTTTTTTTTTACGCACCTGACGTCATAATAACAACTTCCCAGGAGGGTTTGAATGCATCATAAATACACAATGACCTTTGCAGCAGGAACAAGATTTATATTCGGCAAAGGAATGTTTTTAAAATTTAAATTAAACATTTAAATTAAAATAAATAAATAAAATAAAAAAGATTTAATTAAAAAACTTAATTAAAATAAAAAAACAAAATAAAAATAAAAAATGTAATTAAAATTTAAAACATTAAATTTAAATAAGAATTTAAATAAATAAATTGAATAAGAAATTAAAATTTAAAAACTGAATTAAAATAAAAATTAAAACATTTAAATAAACAGTAAAATAATAATAAAAAAATAAAGTTATTTTTAACTAATTTTGTTTTCAAATTTGGATGGGATTGAAATCATGAAGCACTCATGGAAAACTTTACCTAACCACATCACGAAGAACTAGTTCTGTTCAAGTAAGGCTTAAAACTAGTGATGGTAAATTACTGATTGCTAATCATCTAAACTAGTCAAAACTTTTGTTGATTAGTGTGCAAGAAGAAAACAAATCTGTTGTTTTATGTCAGCGATTGCTTTGACCTTTATTTGTTCACATATCAGGTGTGATTCTAGTTTCTCTTCTTGTTTTTAGTGATAACTTTTCCTCTCGGGCCCTGGCTCACCTCAACTCTCTCAGAGGGCTTAAGGCTCAGTATGTGACAAGGCCTGAGTGACATCATGCGATATTGAATGCCGGCGGGAACGCTATCGGATCCCAAACCCCCAGCAGTTGTTTGTGGGTCTAACGAGCAGGACTGAGAGAGGTGCTGAAGACACACACCGATATCCGATCTGCGTGCCATAAATCACACCGCCCAAGTCCGTTTCAGCATGGAGGCCCTCGAGGGCCAAACATTTACACTCAGTGAAAGTCTGTTTGGGAGTTTAACAGGACAATCCCATCTCTAAATCCCAGTCTGACATTTGCTGTACTTCCTGTTGCTGTTAATGTGTGACATGGCGGTCAAATAAAAGTAATTAACCAATTTAATCCACTTAGTTTTAGTAGGGACAAGTTGGCATTTTAGAGTTGCCATCACATATTTATATACAAATACACTGCAAAAAAATTATTCTAAATCAGCATCCAATGAAGATTTCTGTACCTGTTTCCTGGTCCGTGTCTTTCCTGTTCGAAGTTTGATGTACCGAGCGATTAGCTCATTCCGTCCTGAAAAAAAGAAAGAGAAAAGAAGTTTACATTTATGTTTTACATTTAGTCACTTAGCAAACGCTTTAATCCACTTACAACTATTCAACTTAAACGACTTACAAATGAGGAGAACAATAGAAGCAGTTAAACTAACAATAGGACAATATGTAAGTGCTATGACCCTTCCCAGTTTAGTCTAACGCAGTACGTAATATTAATAATTATTATTTTTTAGATACTATTATAAAATAAACAAAACATATGTACATTAAAACTTTACAAAAAAAACTATAAACATTTTACTTTTGTTAATATAAACCATATATCACCCACTGTAACACCAATAATACACCAATCAGAGCAGAGTAGACCAATCACAACAGACTGGGCCATCTGACCAATCAGAGCAGAGTAGACCTATCACAACAGACTGTGCCATCTGACCAATCAGAGCAGAGTAGACCAATCACAACAGACTGGGTCATCTGACCAATCAGAGCAGAGTAGACCAATCACAACAGACTGGGCCATCTGACCAATCAGAGTAGAGTAGACCAATCACAACAGACTGGGCCATCTGACCAATCAGAGCAGAGTAGACCTATCACAACAGACTGTGCCATCTGACCAATCAGAGCAGAGTAGACCAATCACAACAGACTGGGTCATCTGACCAATCAGAGCAGAGTAGACCAATCACAACAGACTGGGCCATCTGACCAATCAGAGCAGAGTAGACCAATCACAACAGACTGATCCATCTGACCAATCAGAGCAGAGTAGACCAATCACAACAGACTGGGTCATCTGACCAATCAGAGCAGAGTAGACCAATCACAACAGACTGGGCCATCTGACCAATCAGAGCAGAGTAGACCAATCACAACAGACTGATCCATCTGGCCAATCAGAGCAGAATAGACCAATCACAACAGACTGAGCCATCTGACCAATCAGAGCAGAGTAGACCAATCACAACAGACTGAGCCATCTGACCAATCAGAGCAGAGTAGACCAATCACAACAGACTGATCCATCTGGCCAATCAGAGCAGAATAGACCAATCACAACAGACTGAGCCATCTGACCAATCAGAGCAGAGTAGACCAATCACAACAGACTGAGCCATCTGACCAATCAGAGCAGAGTAGACCAATCACAACAGACTGAGCCATCTGACCAATCAGAGCAGAGTAGACCAATCACAACAGACTGAGCCATCTGACCAATCAGAGCAGAGTAGACCAATCACAACAGACTGGGTCATCTGACCAATCAGGGCAGAGTAGAGCAATCACAACAGACTGAGCCATCTGACCAATCAGAGCAGAGTAGACCAATCACAACAGACTGGGCCATCTGACCAATCAGGGCAGAGTAGACCAATCACAACAGACTGGGCCATCTGACCAATCAGAGCAGAATAGACCAATCACAACAGACTGGGCCATCTGACCAATCAGAGCAGAATAGACCAATCACAACAGACTGGGCCATCTGACCAATCAGAGCAGAGTAGACCAATCACAACAGACTGAGCCATCTGACCAATCAGAACAGAGTAGACCAATCACAACAGACTGGGCCAACTGACCAATCAGAGCAGAGTAGACCAATCACAACAGACTGAGCCATCTGACCAATCAGAGCAGAGTAGACCAATCACAACAGACTGGGTCATCTGACCAATCAGGGCAGAGTAGAGCAATCACAACAGACTGAGCCATCTGACCAATCAGGGCAGAGTAGACCAATCACAACAGACTGGGCCATCTGACCAATCAGAGCAGAGTAGACCAATCACAACAGACTGGGCCATCTGACCAATCAGAGCAGAATAGACCAATCACAACAGACTGGGCCATCTGACCAATCAGAGCAGAGTAGACCAATCACAACAGACTGAGCCATCTGACCAATCAGAACAGAGTAGACCAATCACAACAGACTGGGCCAACTGACCAATCAGAGCAGAGTAGACCAATCACAACAGACTGGGTCATCTGACCAATCAGAACAGAGTAGACCAATCAGAACAGACTGGGCCATCTGACCAATCAGAACAGAGTAGACCAATCAGAACAGACTGGGCCATCTGACCAATCAGAACAGAGTAGACCAATCAGAACAGACTGAGCCATCTGACCAATCAGAACAGAGTAGACCAATCAGAACAGACTGGGCCATCTGACCAATCAGAACAGAGTAGACCAATCAGAACAGACTGAGCCATCTGACCAATCATAGCAGAGTAGGCCAATCAGAACAGACTGGGCCATCTGACCAATCATAGCAGAGCAGGTTCTCAGAAAGGCGGAGTTTAGAGAGACTCCCATCCAGGTACTGACCCGGCTCAACCCTACAGTGGGTGACCAGTCTTGGGCTGCTGGCTGATATGGTTACATGAGTGTTCATCTTTTTCGAGGTGATGCTTCTGCTGACATACGGGTCACGTTGGACGAAAGGGTACGTGTGCGTAGTCTCGACACCCGTGGTGACGTGATGGCGGAGAGAGATACAGCAGCTGGTCTGTGTGTCAATGTTTATAGAATATGCCTTTACGCCTCCCATAAATCTCAGCGCTCGTTCGTCCGGCAGGACTCCGGTTACCAGTACTAGTACCCGCTGCTTTAGTACAGAACCCCTCAACGCCCTCTCACCCGACTAAACCCCCTCTGTGTGGCTGTTTATGAAGAACATGTCAGAGAAATGACCTTGTGTGCATGAGAGGGTCAGACGGTGCTCTCCTCTCAGACCAGAGCTATAAGATGAATGTGGAGCACTTTTTATCACTCTTAAAACTAGACTTGATCAAGTGGTCTACACCAGATGTCATATGGGTCATACAAGTTTGACCCATGCTTAAAGGTAGAGACCCAACTTGATACATGTTTTGTAAGATTCCTCTTTCTGTTAAACATATTTTATTAGATTGTCCTGGACTTAATACAAGTAGAATGCTCTTTTATGAAGTTACCTCACTTAAGGACTTATTTAGTAAGATTATGCCTTAAAAGGGTTTGGATTTTTTATCATATGTTAATTTAAAAAAAAAAATCTTGTATTATATGACTTGCTGTTTTTGTTTGTTTGGTTTTTATTGTATTTATATGATATTTGCATTTTTGCCATTGAATTTTTGCCATGAAAATAGCTTTGAATGCTGACATGGCACTAAATAAAACAATCTGAACCTGAATCTGAATGTGGAGCAGAAATGTCTGAGTTCACATTTTCATTGAGCACAGTTTGAGACATTGTTGAGTTGAGATTGCTTGTGGCTTCGGGTTCAGTTTGAGACAGGGCCGAACTCGCCTAATGTATTCAGATTCACGAACAAATGAATACTCTTATGAGCCGTTCTTTTTAGTGAAGCAAAAACATACAGAGCGACTAGTGTAGTCCGAGTCACAAATAATTAGGGGTGTTGGACACTTTCTGATTCCCATAGTGACGCTTGTGCTGTGTTTGCATTCTTTATGACAGATGAAGTGAAATAAATGCAATATTTTTTTCGAATGAACCATAGACTGTAAAAATAAATGGACGTAGTGTCCGTGACGAGTTAAGTTTTGTGTCAGTATTATTAGTGACTTATTGCTCATGTGACAACATGTCGTTAAAGATACACATATGCAATAGTTTTTTTTTTTTATAAAGGAATATTCCTAAATATAACCGAATAGTGCACAAAAAGAATTGTATATGCATGCTACTGCATAAAATAACAAAAACTGAATTTAGTTGAGTTATATATTAGGTATGTACATGTGAGGGGTCATTGTGTTCATAGGGGCGGAGCTACAGATGGGTCATTGTGTTCACAGGGGCGGAGCTATAGAAGGGTCATGTGTTCACAGGGGCGGAGCTACAGAGGGGTCATGTGTTCACAGGGGCGGAGCTACAGAGTGGTCATTGTGTTCACAGGGGCGGAGCTACAGAGGGGTCATGTGTTCACAGGGGCGGAGCTACAGAGTGGTCATTGTGTTCACAGGGGCGGAGCTACAGAGTGGTCATTGTGTTCACGGGGCGGAGCTACAGAGGGGTCATTGTGTTCACAGGGGCGGAGTTACAGAGGGGTCATTGTGTTCACAGGGGCGGAGTTACAGAGGGATCATGTGTTCACAGGGGCGGAGCTACAGAGTGGTCATTGTGTTCACAGGGGCGGAGCTACAGAGGGGTCATTGTGTTCACGGGGCGGAGCTACATAGTGGTCATTGTGTTCACAGGGGCGGAGTTACAGAGGGGTCATGTGTTCACGGGGCGGAGCTACAGAGTGGTCATTGTGTTCACAGGGGCGGAGCTACAGAGTGGTCATTGTGTTCACAGGGCGGAGCTACAGAGGGGTCATTATGTTCACAGGGCGGAGCTACAGAGTGGTCATTGTGTTCACAGGGCGGAGCTACAGAGTGGTCATTGTGTTCACAGGGCGGAGCTACAGAGGGGTCAATCATATCAACTCCACTACAGTGAAAACTGAGACAGTCACCTGAAACCTTCACACACACACACACACACACACAGTCCACCCTGAGGGTCTGAGAGGGCCCGAAACAAAGTTAATGTCAAGCAAAGGTACGGCAGCTCCCACAACGACCTCATAAATCCATAACCTCCCACTCAACCTCTCTCTCTCTCTCTCTCTCTCTTTCTCTCTCTTTCTCCTCCTCCTCCTCTATACATTCCAGTCATTCCTGATCTGTGAGTCCTTCAGCGTCAGCTCAGCTCCAATAAACAACTAACACACACAAGCACATTATTACAAGGCTTGTGCAAACTATAAGAAATCACACATCAGATCTCACTCTTAAAAACAAAGGTTCCAAAAGCGTGTTTTCGCATCAATGCCATAAAAGAACCACTTTTGGTTCCCCAAATAACTTTTTTTTTATTTTTTTTATTAAAGAACATTTTGTCCAATTTAAAGGTTCCATGGATGTTAAATGCAACCATAGATGTCAGTATCGAACCTTTACATTTTTAAGAATCTCAATTGATTCTCCAAGATTAAATAGAGAGAAAACGGAGACTTTTGGCTTTTAGATGTTTCTCTTTCTGCACCGTCAGATTGTCAAACATCTGGGGCGCGACAGATAGAGAGCGGGCACATCTGTGCAGCAGACGGTCTCCCGAGGGTCGAGAAAGGGCACACTTAGGGTTCACGAACGTGTAGTCAGTGAGATCTCACTGCTGGGGATCTCAAAGAGAGGAATGTGATGAGCGAAGAAAAGCAGAGAAAGACTGACTTTCTGCATGCAAATTATGTAAATAAAAGACTAAATAAATCTATAAAAAAGACAGCAGAATATATAAAACATACATTAAATATAGTTAATAAATTAAATCAATAATACATATATATACTATATATATATATATATATATATATATATATATATATATATATATATATATGTGTATATATATGTACAAAATAAACAATGTTAGACTTTCTATTTAAAACTAAAACTTAAAAAACTTTGAAAATATAATATATATTTATAGTACTAAACAGTACAAGGTAGACTTGAAAACGAACAAAAACAAACAAAAAATTTATAACAAATTTAAACTGTTAATCATTTATTCATTTTTTAAAAGACAAAATAAAATAAAATAAAATAATAAAAAGACACCAGAATACGTAAACATAAATATAGTAAATACTAAAAAATTGTGCTGTCAAAACGATTAATCGCGATTAATCGCATCTCACATAAAAGTTTCTGCTTGTACAATATATGTGTGTATATATTATTAAATTTATATATATATTATATGTGTGTGTGTTATATAAACATCAGCTATCTTATATAAACACAAATTTTTATGTTTGATGTGATTAATCATGATTAATCGATTTGGCAGCACTAAATAAAGAAATAATAAATAAATATCAATAAATCTATTTGAATAAAATAATGCTATATAATTTTTGGTTGAAACTAAAACTTTGAAAAAGTTTGAGTTTAGACCAGAAAACACACAAAAACAAAGAACAGATAACAAATTTAAACCATATTCTACACGCCACTGTATTTATTCATGCGCATATTCAGATTTGACACATTAATTGATCGTAATTGATCACATTACGTCAGATCAAGAAACCACAAATGAGATCTGAAATGAAGGAGGGAGGATTTTTAATCAATTTGAATGTGCATCTGTTCATCACATAAAGCTATCATATAACTTATATTCAGGACTAATGTTATAGCCCACTTTAGCTGCATGGAAAAGAGCAGCTCATATCAACAAGCGAATATAATATGGGCTTGGAATGACATGAGAGTGAGTAAACGTAGACAGACAGACGGATGGATGTGAAACTTAAACTCTGATATTCTTTCTTGAAGAATCACACACACACATATTTAAGAGTGAAAGCCAGTGCGTGTGACCAACAAGCCTCCTCAGAAACACCCAAGTGTCCTGCACTGATGACCTCTGAGGGGCCGCGACCCCACCGTGACCTTAGCAAAACAAAGAGAGGGAATGATCTTCAGCAGACCAGCACAAAACACACTGACTCATTAGAGCACTCGGAGACCTCAGACATAAACGAACCTCTAACGTGCCTGTGAAAAATCGAGCCTATGTGAGGGACGGGTGGCTTTTTCCATCTGCTCGACATGAGGCAACTAATGAACGCTTACAACAGTACGTCTCAATACACCCATTGACTCCTGTGTGAGTGGAATAGCATACTACTGTACTACAGTTACTAAAGTGAGCGTTGTAAACTGCATATATCCCACAGTGCACTTCACTTGAATGAACAGAAGTAATATTGACAATTTCTTGACCTATTATTTTATTGGACAGGAAAAGGTCAAGATTTTTTGCCCACTGTAAAAAAAAAATTGTTGTTTCAACTTAAAAAAGTAAGTGTTCATGCCGTCTTAAAATTTTAAGTTAAGTCAACTCAAATATCCAAGTTGACACTTAGTTCAGCTTCACATTTTAAGCTGACTATGCTTAAAAATTTTAGGCAGTACGAACACTTTTTTTTACAGTAATTTAAAGAATTTTTTTTATTTCAAATGTGAAATTGCACATTTTTTACTTATGTTGCGGATGAATATTACAAAAACATGTCCAGGTCACACTTTAAAATGAAATAATAAATAAAAATGTTCATTACATTTTTTGTACTTTTAAATTATTTTAAATTAGCATTATTTTCATGACAGATGAACATGTTTTCAAACTTTTATTTTAATTTCATTTTTAATTATTTTCTAATGTTTCTTTTTTTTGTATTTGTGTTTTTCATTAGATTTTCTATTGCTGTAAAAAAAAATTTATTGTTTTTTTTTAAATCAGTAAAAATGTAATGCCACAAAAAAATTTAACGTACACCAAAAGCTTTGGGTCGGTAAGATGTAAAAAAATAAAAATTATTATTATTATTCTGCAAGGATGCAGATAAATTGATCAAAAGTGACAGTAAAGATGTTACAAATTATTTCTATTTCAAATAAACTAAAAAATAAAAAGTTTCACGGTTTCCACAAAAAATATGAAGCAGCACGACAGTTTTCAACATTGATAATAATCAGAAATGTTTCTTGATCATCAAATCATCATATAAGAGTGATTTCTGAAGGATCATGTGACACAGAAGACTGGAGTAATGATGCTGAAAATTCAGTTTTGATCACAGGAATAAATTACATTTTAACATATAATCAAATAGAAAACACTAATTTTGAACTGTACTAATATTTCACAATATTACTGTTCCTACTGTATTTGTGATCAAATAAATGCAACCTTGGTGAGGTTTTTTTTTTTTTTTTTTTTAAATCTAAACTCATCATTATTTTTTCACATTTTTTTGTGAAGAAATAGTGTTTACTTGTCTTGAAAATAATAAAAGGCCTTAAAATAGGCCTCATTTTCTCTATATTTTGAGGTGGTTTGGTTTCATCAGAGTGATGTGCATTTGCAGCCAATAAAATAAAGCTTCATTTATTCAAAAGCTGGCTTCGCATCCTCACGAACCCACAACTTGTAAGTCAAAATGCAAAAAATGTTGTCTGTTGCACAGTCTGTAATGTGATTTCTGAGACTCACACAGCTGGGATTTCTCATTCAACACTCATCCCATATTCCTCCACAAAAATGTCCATTTAACGACAACTCCTGATTTTTTTAACAACTTCTGAACAGGTGGAGAAGTGCTCCATTATGTGAGTACTTATCTTGCCGACGGGATGCTTGGGAGCCATTAAACCATGGCAAATGTATTTCCTTTCAGCGGCTGTGTGTAATTTTACGGGTCGGGAGAGTGAATGCATTACGGTACAGTGACGACGAAAGCCAAGAAATGTTTTCTTTGGCAAAGCCTGTTGAGTTTTCACCCAGCACACCAAAAACCAAACAATCTAAGTGCGCTGGTACGCTCAGCTGGATAATAACTCTAATGTGCGACACACGTAACAGCCAGTGAGTTTCCATGCAAATATGCCACAAAAACCAGTATGGAAGAAGGGATGGCGGAGGAGGAATTTTAGAAAAACCTCTGGAAAAGGGTCACGAGTGCATTGTGGGAATTCTCCTCATTCTTTAACCGCTCAGCACTGTAGATTGTCGCTATTTGCGTGATTATCTGAAATTGCTGGGGCCAAACGCAGCCATGAAAGAAGCTCTATCTGATTTGCGCCAAACACTGCTGGGCTGAGGTTTCTCTTATAGCTCAAGACATTATAAAACTTTCAATCTGCTTCCTGACCTCGGGAACACTGGGAGCAGGCCGTTTCCAAAGATAGAAGTATACAGAAATGTATATACAGTAGTGTCGAAAAGTACAAGGACTAACTTTTGTGAATCTAACATCTCAACCTTGGGTTTGAAACATATTGAACCTGAAAGCAAAGTTTTACACTTGTAATTCTTTAGCAACAGACAAACAATCAAAAACTGCATCAGCATTAATCTCATTAAATATTCATGTGCTTGTACAGTTGCTTTCAAATCTGGAATGGGGAAGATAAATGATTCAGAGTCAGGTTTTATCAATTAAACAAACAGTTAATAAATAAGTTATAATTCAGTCACTCTTAACCTGCACAACTTTCTTTCTCTAATGGAAAAAAAGAGATTTTTTTTTAAGAATGTGTTTTAAAACACTAATTAAATAAATGGTTTAAAATATGCCAATTTATTTTTCAATTAAAACAAATATTGTTTCATTTATTTAAAATTTGATTTAATACAGATTAATTAAATACACAGATTCATTTATTTTCATATTTCATTTTAATAAATAAACATTTGTTAAGCTTGGTTTACTCAAATAAATATTATATAATTATTATAATATATTATAATTATATAATTACATTTTATTGTATTATTCTTTAATTTATATATATATATATATATAAATTATTGTGTGTGTGTAACAAAATTGATAATAATAAAATAAAATGTATACAGTATATAACACATAAATATATTTAATAATATATATTTTAAATTCATTCAAATTAATTAAAATTCATAATTCACGATAAAAGTAATTTCAAGTCATACGATAGCTTTGCGCGAGGAACAGTCCCAAATTTGAAGATTTCGAAAATGAGTAAATAATGTTAATTTCCATTTTGGCGTGAACTGTCCGTTCACAGCTCGACTAGTTGAGAGAGGTGATGAGTATTGATGGATAAGCATGATGAGTGATTGTCTGAGCTGATAGTGGCTGATGCTGAGCTCCATGTAATCCCAGTGTTAACACCATCTCTCTCTCTCTCTCTCTCTCTCTCTCTCTCTCTCTCTCTCTCTCTCTCTCTCTCTCTGTCTGTCTGTCTGTCTCTCTCTCTCTCTCTCTCTCTCTCTCTCTCTCTCTCTCTCTCTCTCTCTCTCTCTCTCTCTCTGTCTGTCTGTCTGTCTGTCTCCTTGCGTGCTGTAACTCCAGTCGTGTCTGTGTGCATGAAGAGAGGCAGCTGGAGGTGAACTGAAAGGCAACACACACACAAACTCACTCAACGGGGTCGCGAGCGGGGGCCACAGAAACAGGTGTTCTGTCACCCCCCCCGTCCCCCCCCCCCGCTTTGTGTTTATTTGTCCCTCTCCGTCGCACATGCTCAAAGGGTAAACGTCCATTCTCGTGTCGGGTTGCACCCTCTCTGCCTTGAACTCGGGGCTCTGGATGCCCGTGGCGTGCCATTCCGGACAAGCTTTACCGCTCCTAAACTACCGGCCCCGATAGATCCACCCCAGATGCCCCTTTTGCCCCCTACGACCCTCCCTCTGCACCGATATTCACACGGCTTTATGAAGATTTATAAAGTTTCACAGCTGATCGGAAGATGACAGACACACACATCCTCTCACTTTCCTTCTCATCCAGTGTTCGGTCCAAATCACGCTGCACCAACCCATCATCGGGTCATTTCTGGCCATCAACAGGTCCGGATCACACAGACAGACATTTATAGTAAAAACACACTTTGGCTATAGGCTATTTATAGCAATTCATATACATAATAGAGCTGCACAACTAATCGAAATAAATCATATTCAGACATTTCGATGCATCACAACTAAAAGCAGCGATTGCATCAAGAGCAGCTGACGTTGTAGGCATTTGGAAATATGATTGTGCATTACAGGCTCGTGTTATGCTCTGGCAGCTTGTTTTCTGTTCGCAAAATATTAAACAATTCACAAGGTTTCTTTAGAGTTTGACTGACTTGTCCTTGTACACGTCTGAAAATCCACACAAACCACCAGATACTTCAGCAGAAACATGAATTAAGAGAAGGTGTGATAAAGAAATAAATTCAAACATGGCCTTGATAATAAGTTTGTGAATAACCTTTGGTGGAAGTATGCGAGCATCGGTTTTTGTTTGTCTATTTGAATGCTTTGCAAATAAAAAAAATGGAAATATTTGTTTTTTTATACGGTATTTTCAGAAAGGAATATAAAATATATAAAAAAAATAAAAATCTGACTGTGTAATATTACTGGTAATTCAAGCTGGGTTTTTTTTTTTTTTTTTTTTTGCTTGTCCAACCAAGACATTCAATCCAATCAACCAATAAATCAATCAACCAATCAATATATCAAACAAATCAGTTAACCAACCCAATCAATCAGTCAATCAATCAAACTAATCAACCCGATTAACCAACCCAATCAATCAGTCAATTAATCAAACAAATCAACCAACCCAATCAACCAATCAAATCAACCAGCCCAATCAACCAACCCAATCAACCAACCAAAACAACCAACCCAATCAGTCAACCAATCAACCAACCAATCAATCAATCAACCAACCCAATCAACCAATCAGTCAACCAATCAACCAACCAACCAATCAATCAACCAACCCAATCAACCAATCATTCAATCAATCAACCAACCCAAACAACCAATCATTCAATCAACCAACCAACCCAATCAACCAACCCAATCATTCAATCAATCAACCAACCCAATCAACCAATCATTCAATCAATCAACCAACCCAATCAACCAATCATTCAATCAATCAACCAACCCAATCAACCAACCAAATCAACCAACCCAATCAACCAACCAATCAATCAATTAACCAACCCAATCAACCAATCATTCAATCAACCAACCGACCCAATCAACCAATCAATCAATCATTCAATCAACCAACCCAATCAACCAATCAATCAATCAACCAACCAACCAACCAACCCAATCAACCAACTAATCAATCAACCAACCCAGTCAACCAAATCATCAACCAATCAACCAATCAATCCCCACTATATTACTTACTGTATAAGGTACTTTTAAGGAATAAATATTTGGGGGAAATGGAAAAGCCAGATGTTTTCAGATGCTTGGGAAACCACATTAACATTTCCCTGTGGTGCCAGTATTAGTGCAGAAATCTCATCGAAATCCCTGATTGGCTGCAAAAGAAAAAGCAGAGAGGCAAAAGGGGAGGGGCATACCGTACATCTTGCCCTCATCGGAGAGAATGATCTTGCGTCGGCCACAGGGCGGATAGATCGCCAGCGCCTCTTGAAAGCTCTGCTCGATATCCGGACTCCACACGCCCTCCGCATCGTTCTCCAGAGGCTTGTCCAATCCCTCGCTCAGCTCCTCGCTAGCGCCCCCCGGAGAGGACGCCGAGACCCACTCGGACGACAGGATGGTGGTGGAAGAGCAAAACACCTTAGTGGATACTGAAGGGGCGGCTGAGGCTCCGTGGCGGGTAAACAACGGGTTTTTCCAGATCTGGAACCGGCCAGAAGCTCAATCCTACAAAGAGAACACGTTACATTAGAGCTCAAATCGATAAAAGATGTAGTAGTTTTGCAAATACAATTAAAATATAGCTGCAATTACGCACATTAGACGGCTGAGCAGATTGATTTGGTCATTGCACTCACCTTGATCAATTTAGGAAAAGTACACTGTAACTTAAAAAAAAAAAGATTTAAATTGGTAAAAATTTAATTTATCTTAAAAAACTAAATGTATTGCTTTTTATCAACCTAATTTCACTGTCAATCACACTTATATTATTTGAGTTCATTCAATCCTATTATTTACATTAGTCTAACTTAATTTTACTGCTTTTCAACTTAAATGTATACATTTTTCCTAAATCATTTTTCATTACCTTTAAGTAAAAACCTCAATTTTAAATATAATATTGCTTAAAAGTACTATTTTTATATTTACTATTTTACTATACTTTATTTTTACTATTGATTTATTTCTTCCTCTGAAAACGCAATAATTAAATTATAGCAAAAATGAATACAAATCTATAGTTTTATAACAGCTTTTATAACACATTTGCTTAATGTTCTTGAGGCTATGTAGCAATTTTGCACACAAAGTTTTGTGTTAATGCGCAACAGCATTGGCGCGATAATTCCTGAATTCGTCAAAGTTTATCGGGACGCTGAACGCCAGAAATTAATTAAGTGACTTTTGTGAGACTCACTATTTTCCCAATAAACCTTAATGAAGATGGCAAACGGGAAGTCAGGAATTATCTTTCTACTGCTTTTGCGTATTAACATGAAACTTCGTATGTAAAACCACGAGAATATCAAGCAATTGTTGTGACAGCAAAATAGTGAAAATGAGGTTGAAAATCAAACATTCAGTAAGTGACTTATGCGAGACTTGGTCTGAAGATTTAAGATCGGACAAACTCTTGTGGGAGTAGTAGCATAAAAAAGGGTGCGTGAATCCATTAAAAATGGCGGAAAACCTTACATATTGTGCCTTTAAGATCATCTCGGAAGATTCAATGAAAAATTCAATCACGTCATCCAGATTAGCCATTGCTATTGCAGATGTTGCTATATTACATGGCAGGGTTCCAGTCTGGTATCATTACGGCGTGAATGAGGCGACCCCCAGTCATCAGCATTCATCAGAAAGATCCCCAGACTCCATAATCCTACTTGGAAAAAGCGTTTTGGTTCCGAAATCACATTAGTCGGGGACACAGAGTGACGTCTGCAGCCTCGAAACGGCAATGAGAATCGGCCTGCAGCCAGACAGCGCTATTTTAAGAGATCTGATCAGGGGTTCCTTAAAAACAAATGCACACCCTTAGCTTTTTGTCATTTCTACTTCATGAGTTTAACAGCATGTGATATGAAGAGAGATCCGTGTAAACCAGGGGTGCGGAGTTTAGTTTAGTGGATCAGGTGTTTAATTAGGAAACTCTGCAGGACTGTGGCTCTCTATGAACTGAGTTTGCACCTAAATGATTAGTTACACAAGTGTATACGGATATGTTTTTATCAAACATTTCGGTGCAATTCTGGGAATTATTGTGTTTGTGAGTGTGTGAGCTGCTGAGCAAAGCTTTACTCTGAGCTTGACTTCCTGTACAAAACTCGCTCGCACTTACAGATCGGAGCAACAACCATTGAAGTTCTGAACAATAGTAATGCTGGATGCAGAACTGACTCCAACAACAAAATATAGCACTATTTCAAACATTTACATATACGACTACACAAACAAACAAAAATATTTTTTTATATTTGCAGTTTCATTTTTAATTTTAGTTTAAGTTTTAGTAATTGTATGTCCTTTGTCATTTTTATTATTTTTTTTAAATATAATATTTTAGTACTTAAACTTAAACTTTTAATTTAAAAACTTTACACTTTAATTTATTTCAGTTTGTTGCTAAAGTAAAGCAACATTTCATTTATGTTTGAGATTTTTCATGTAATATTTATTTCAGCTTCATTTCAATTACCAAAAACTATTTTTGGTTGTTTTTGATTTGGTCAAAACTAACAAGCTGGTGCCTTCAGAATATCTCAAAATCATTGCGTCTTTTATAATTTTACTGTTGTCGCCATTTCATACGCTGTGCATTAAAGTGATTTTTACCATGGTTATAATGGTTTTAAGCCACTTTGTATTGTGCATGACTCAGAAAACCCCTTAAGCAAAATCACACAAAAAATTATAGATTATTGCTTTAGTTTAAAATGAGTTTACATGTTTTATACACACACGTAAATGGTGTTGGGAAGAATTTAAGTGATAGTCCAAAATTCAGAAAATTCTGAAATCATTTACTCATCCTCATGTTGTTCCAAACCCAGTATGATTGTCTTTCTTTTACTTTTTATTTTTTATTCATACATTTAATAAATAAATAAAAATTATTATTTTTTGGTTCCAAATTTTCTTCACAATATCTTCTTTTGTGTTACAAAGAAGAAAGAAAGTCATATAGGTTTGGAATGACAAACAAAAGTTGAGTAAAAGACATAAAAACCTTTCCCGTTTAAACACACACACACAGACGTACATTCACGTGTGTGTAACAAACATACAGAACAAACACACACCGGCACGACTCAAAGAGCATAAAACAAACATAAACACACAACAAAATCCACTTTAATCAGGGCTGGAATGTGAAGCTGTGAGTCGCTGTGAACCTACACACACACACACACACACACAGGATATTAGCTGTGGGCCGTACATTAATTTAAAGCTCATATTGTTTGACCAATAACAGTGTAGCCGGAGGAGCCGGTCGGCTCTGATCAAGAGTTCCTGACACACCGCGAGTGTTTCATTAAGAGCGTCTCTTATAACCGCGTGTTAATGTGATAATAGCACTAAAACAACACAACTGCCTTACAGGTTAAATGTGGCTAACACTGCAGCAACGCAAATACAACATTATTTTAATGGTACAAATGTTACAGAATTATGGCATTAAACAAACTGCTATCACGGTTTTTCAGACATGTACCGTGGTAGTACCATGGTATCCTTGGAAGTACCATTAAAGTTAAAATATCAAATACTATTGATTTATCACCACAGCTCTTTTATGTGATGACATTAACATTGTAATCCTATGTTTTAAGTACATTTACTATAGCAATACCATGTGTTGGGGATATATACCATGGTAATCTGATGTTACACACACACGCATAATACACAATGTATAATACACAAATCATACAACGTGTGTATTATGTTCTAATCTATATGAACTGTTAAAATTTTGGATTAACTTTGAAAAGCTGCTGTGTGTGTGTGTGTGTGTGTGTGTGTGTGTGTGTGTGTGTGTGTGTGTTTATGTCAGACAATTCCTGATCCTAACAGCACAATACACACACTTGACTCATGCAGATATTCACACACACTTCCATAAACACACACATTTGTATGGACAGCCTGCTGTGTGCATTTGTTTTAAAGTAAGACTGCAGAACGAATCTAGAACGCAAATATTGATCACGGGTCGCATTAAACCAATTAAACAGCATATGTTAGCTATTCCGTAATCATGGTAAAAACTAAATGGAAAAGGGTGACAGCGGCCCCTGAACTCTCCAGAAGAGACACAGACGAGGCCACATGTAAGCGCCACTGTATGAGCTCTAATGAGGCCTGATGCTGCATTTAATAACGCTTCACTGTGTTTTCATGATGCTTTTTATTAAAATAATACAATAATTCCTCCAGTGCCGCGAGCAGGTCGGCACCGGCCTCATTCCACCTGTTGTGCCGGGATAATATTATGTCCCCCGGGCACTGACTCCTCACCCCAACACTCGAAATATTTACCCATGAGGCCAGCTGGCAGAGCGGCCGCTGCGGTCATGTGCTCTTTAAGATCCCGCTGACCCAAACAATCAGTCATTCTGATTCCGTGAGATTGTCTTAGGATCATTCATTTGTCTACCAACAATAACAAAACAAATACAAAAAAAACAAACAGGGATCGACGGGTACATACAAATATGCACAAAGCTGTCAAAAATCTGGATACTGTATGTTTCTCATGATCTTAAACTGTGAACTTGAACATTAATGTTGTTGACAAATGCAAATTATGCATCTGATTTTCTTGACAAAACTAACATTTTAGCGAAGGAAATAATTGTGGACTCCTTAAAAAGAAAGAAAGAAAGAAAGAAAGAAAGAAAGAAAGAAAGAAAGAAAGAAAGAAAGAAAGAAAGAAAGAAAGAAAGAAAGAAAGAAAGAAAGAAAGAAAGAAAGAAAGAAAGAAAGAAAGAAAGAAAGAAAATGTTTTGATCACAACATTATTCCTAGTTTATCACTTTTCTATTATTTTACCAGAATACAAAATGATTGGTGCCCAAACCTTTGACAGACAGACAGACAGACAGACAGACAGACACAGAAAGACAGACAGACAGATAGACAGACAGACAGACAGACAGACAGACAGACAGACAGACAGACAGACAGACAGACAGACAGACAGACAGATAGATAGATAGATAGATAGATACAGACAGACAGACAGACAGACAGACAGACAGACAGACAGATAGATAGATAGATAGATAGATAGATAGATAGATAGATAGATAGATAGATATATAGATAGATAGATAGATATTTTAGTGGAATACTTGCAGAAAAATAGCCTTAATGAATAAACATTGGATTACAATTATTTAAAAATACAATATTTTATATAATATTACTATTTGATTGCTATTTTTAGCTTAAAACAAAACAATAATAATAACCTTTACACAGTTATTAAACAGGCAAGTTAAATGGATCAATATACATGATATACTTTTTCCACACTTATTAAACTGGTTCATGTGACGGAAAAACACCTGCAGACATTTGTTAGTATTCAAAGAACCAATTTTACGTTTAAGTTTCTAATCGCGATAATAACTAACGAACTGATATTCCCGCCACACGCGCTCCTGCTGAACACCCTCGCGCCAGTGACGCGATTAAAGTTCCTCAGAAAGTTTCCGGCCGTTACATAGGAAGTCGCTCCAGTGAAGCAGAAAAAAGAACGCGGGAATTCGGTAAAAATTCCAACAATTCCAAACATTCCATTGTTACATCACATTTCGTCATCATGTGTCAGAATAACCACTTCAATGAGGTCGTTTCCCGGCTGTTCTGAAATATGGTTCGCCTATGTGAGGTGAAGATCTGTACAGCTGTACTTTACACAAGATTGTTCATTTAAAATGATTACACAAACAAATGTCACTTTGAATTATGTAAATAAATAAAACTCTTACCTGTCTGCGGCAACAGTGGGGTAAATGAGGTGTTTTGGGGGTAAAATCTGCCTGAGTGACTGGAAGCGCGCGAGGAAGGCTGGAATTTCAGGAATTGGCTTCAGTATAACGTGAGGAGCGGACAGGAGAGAGAGAGAGAGAGAGAGAGAGAGAGAGAGAGAGAGAGAGAGAGAGAGAGAGAGAGAGAGAGAGGGAGGGAGAGAGGGAGGTGTGAGGGGAGGTCCCGGGTTTGGAAAGGAAAAAGGAGCAGTCATGGTGTGGAGAGAAAAGGAAATAAGCCTGGATCCAGAGGGATTCATATTGTTCTGGTCAGTATGAGAGACTGCACTGTCCTAAAAGTCATAGAAAAGTGCCTTTGAAAAACTCACTCTTTCTTTATTAAAAGATAGTTTTAAACAAAAACAATATAAAGATATTGTTGTAACCATGCTGAAGCACAGCAGGTTTTTTTTTTTTTTTTTTTTTACATTAATAAGAAATGTTTCTTGAGCTGGAAATCATCATATCAGAGTGATTTCTGAAGGATCATGTGACACTGAAGACTGGAGTAATGATGCTGAAAATTCAGCTTTGATTACAGGAATAAATTACAGTTTAAAATACATTCAGACAGAAAATAATATTTCACAATAATACTGTTTTTACTGTATTTTTGATCCAATAAATGCAGCCATGGTGAGCAGAAGAGATTTGTTTGAAAAATAGATTTCTTTTGAACAGTTGTGTTTGTGTGTTTACATATATATCTATATATATATATATGTGTGTGTGTGTGTGTGTGTAACAAATATCACATACAAACAAATAACAAATATATATATATATAGTCTTTTTTAACGTTATTAGTGTGCAATCTTTACTTCTTGTGTTTCTTCATCGGTGTATGTGGGGGAAGTAATGATATAATACTACTAATAATAACTGTTAATATGTTTTGTTATTATAAAGTAAGATCCCGGATGTCACTTACAAAAAGTACCAGAAAATACCATGGTACTACTATGTTTTACCTTGGAGTAGCATGTACATACCGTGGTACATGCATAATGCTCTTTAGTGTCTACTAACACTGCCAGCTTTTTTTTTTTTTAAGGGTAAAACCCTCATTTGGAGAATTGCTCAAAAGTACTGTACAGTGGCGGTAACATGGTACAATAAATGCTTTCAAATGAGCTTGGTAGTGAATTATAGCCATATTCATATAGCAATTTATTTACATGCTACTCCAAGGAATCACCATTATACAAAAAAATAACCATAGAAATAGTGTTTATTTGGGGGCGTTGGGTAGTATCCATACTTTTCCTGGTGTAAAGGCACTGTCAACAGCTTGACTGGTCTGTTTTTTTAAAAAGTTTTCAATGAAACATATTGTGTGTCCAACAGGTTCAGGAGCCCTCCACAGGACGCCAACAAAACTGCACCCGAAACACACTCGCTGTGTCCACAACCTAAAGATCCACAGGTTAGAAGACGATCCGATCCATCCTGCGCAGTAAGATGCCTGGAAACATCCAGTAAACATGAAGTAAATGAGATGGTGACGCCACATCCAAGACCCACAGGAAAGCAGGTGACCTGGCAAGATCTATGGTTAAAAAACAATTCTGACGCCAGATAAAATCCTAGTGAAAACTGTTTATTAAGCACACTTTAAAAAAAGCAACTCTAGTGGTGATCCTAAAACATACTTAAGACCATCTCCAAACTCCAGCTTTGTTCTGGTTTTGGTCCAGAACCTCTTCCGTAATAGTTCTAGAACAGTTCCGATCCTGCAGTTCCAAGATTCTAGATTTTCCCCTTTTCTAACACGGAACAAATCTTCATTCAGTCACAGTGGCGCGTTTCTCGGCGGTCTCGAGTCTGTAACGACGTATATACTACGATAAATAGACTAACAACATCATTTTGAATTTTATTTAATTTTTAAGGGAAACATATAAAGTTTTACAGAGGAAGTCGTAAAGGTCTTATTATTTCTAGAAAGAATATAAATTAATTTATAGCCTCCTGTTTCAGAAGAAGTTGTACACTATCTCTTAAAAATGTAGAAAACGAGAAGAAGAACTGTACATATATAATCACCAATCGCCACTTCTGTTACAATAAAGTTCTTTAAGGTCCTTGTGGTTTGGTGAACTAGAATGCACTGGGTTTGTTTCTGTTCAGTGTTTCGGCCCATGTTTTCCTTGGCTTTGGTCCTGCCGGGTCTCCGTAGCCCGTCCTGCTGGTCAGTTTTTGGTCAGACGATCTAACATAATCATGCAGCACGGCTAGTGAAGGCATCTCTCACTTTTTGGACAGGAATTTCATCTTGTGTCCTAAGAGAAAGAGAGAAAGAGGAAAGAGAAAGGCTCAAAATCCCAGCCAAACACAACCAGAAATCATTATTCACATCACAAATACAGGCCCATCAGATTAACGCTGTGTTCAGAATGGAAAACCATCTTATTGCACACTGAGAGCTGCATACGGTTTCCTTTTATAATGGTTAAACTGGTTTATAATGGTTAAACTGGTTACACAATGACTGTAAAATAAAATTATTTTGTATTTTTAGTCCCATTTTGTCTATTTGAGATCATGGTTTATATTGCTTACAGTTCTTTAGATCTTTTTTTTATTTTTTTAAGTCAAATTCAGCAGGTTGCATTGTGGGATACAGTATGCGTGCTCTATGCAAAATATAATATCTATAAAATAAAATATACAAGTATTAAA
Source organism: Scardinius erythrophthalmus (assembly GCF_964197995.2). Lineage (NCBI taxonomy): Eukaryota > Metazoa > Chordata > Actinopteri > Cypriniformes > Leuciscidae > Scardinius > Scardinius erythrophthalmus. Next base: position 5,128,766 of record NC_138244.1, read on the forward strand.
ATATAAACAATTATTTTATTATATTATTAATATAAAATTAACATTATTAAATATGAATATAAAATAATACTTTATATATACAGTATCATAAAATAAATATATTTTGATTTTACACTTTTGTATTTTGCATAGAATACTGTGAAATTCTATAATGCACTAAAAAAAGATTTGAGCGACAAAAAAAATAGATTTTCGCATTCAGGATATAGTTTTGTTAAAATAAATGATATAAAAAAATATAAATGTCTTTTAATACCATGTATTCCAACAAAACTATGTGTATACAGTATATATATATATATATATATATATATATATATATATATATATATACATACAGACTGTTTAAATAGCACTGAAATGAACATCAAAGTTGTATATGTAATTTAATATAATTTTATGGTATTAAATTACATATACAACTTTTATGTTCATTTCAGTGCTATTTAAACAGTTTGTATATATATATATATATAAATATATATATATATAGTTTTGTTGGAATACATGGTATTAAAACACATTTATATTTTTTTATATCACTTATTTTAACAAAACTATATCCTGAATGTGAAAATCTATTTTTTTTGTTGCTCAAATCTTTTCTTTTTTTTCTTCAGTACTTTTAAAAAAAGAGACGGGTCCATCCAGTTACTCTATTCATCAGGCTATTCCATGTATACAAAATATCTGAATATTTTGCTCTTTATACATAATGCAGAAACACTATGTCCCTCCAAACATGCCCTTCTTTGATTTGACAAGTGTTTGGTTAGATTTGAAAGCGAGACGTTACCTAAACCTTTGAGGAACTTGTTGACGCCTCTGTTCTCACTGCCTGGCAGAGAATCAAGGTAATCCTGAGCCCTCATCTCAAACAAACCTGTTTAAAACAGAATATGGCGACTTTACTTCAGAGACAAAACCGTTTATAATTTATCATATAGAAACTGCATTCACCCAAGATTTATAGCGTTCAAACCTTTCAGGCCCTGCCTCCGTAACTCTCTTTCCTGCACGAACCCTGCAAACATCTGCGTCTCCATGAAGACCTCCAGGAATCTCCGCAGGCTCTTGGAGGACACGGCCTTACGGAAAGCCTCACGCTGGAAGGACGAAGGAGTTGGGGAGGAGGAGGACGAGGCGGAGGATTCTTCATCTCGGTCGCTGCCACCCATAAAGAGCGAGTAATGACCCACGATCTCCACAAAGAACCGCACAAACGCCTCAGACACGACGCTGCTCAGAGAACTGGGCTCTACCGACCGAGAGGAATCAGGGAAATGAGTCAGGATGGACGGCTAGTTGTCCAAGAACTGACTAGTCCGTTAAAGTGAATAATGAAATATGATGGCACTTGATCTTATCTAAATGATCTTTCTAAACCCTGAATATAACAGATCTATGGAAGCTTGTTTCTGCCACGGAATAAACAATAAAAAAGGCAATTGCGACTTTTTATCACACAAATCTGACTTTTTCTCAGAAGAGCTAAGAAAAGTCTGAATTGCGAGTTATAAACTCAGGATTGCGAGATATAAACTCAGAATTGCGAGATATAAATTCAGAATTGCGAGATATAAACTCAGAATTTTGAGATATAAACTCAGAATTGCGAGTTATAAACACAGAATTGCGAGTTATAAACTCAGGATTGCAAGATATAAACTCAGATTTGCGAGTTATAAACACAGAATTGAGAGATATAAACTCAGAATTGCGAGTTATAAACAGAATTGCGAGTTATAAACTCAGGATTGCAAGATATAAACTCAGAATTGCGAGTTATAAACACAGAATTGAGAGGTATAAACTCAGAATTGCGAGTTATAAATTCAGAATTGCGAGTTATAAACAGAATTGCGAGTTATAAACAGAATTGCGAGTTATAAACAGAATTGAGAGGTACAAACTCAGAATTGAGAGATATAAACTCAGAATTGAAAGGTATAAACTCAGAAATGCGAGTTATTAATTCAGAATTGCGAGTTATAAACTCAGAATTGCGAGTTATTAATTCAGAATTGCGAGTTATAAAGTCAGAATTGCGAGTTATTAATTCAGAATTGCGAGTTATTAATTCAGAATTGCGAGTTATAAAGTCAGAATTGCGAGTTATTAATTCAGAATTGCGAGTTATAAACAGAATTGAGAGATATAAACTCAGAATTGCGAGTTATTAATTCAGAATTGCGAGTTATTAATTCAGAATTGCGAGTTATAAACAGATAAACAGAATTGAGAGATATAAACTCAGAATTGCGAGTTATTAATTCAGAATTGCGAGTTATAAACAGAATTGCGAGTTATAAACACAGAATTGAGAGATTTAAACTCAGAATTGCGAGTTATTAATTCAGAATTGAGAGATATAAACTCAGAATTGCGAGTTATTAATTCAGAATTGCGAGTTATAAACACAGAATTGCAAGATATAAACTCAGATTTGCGAGTTATAAACAGAATTGAGAGATATAAACTCAGAATTGCGAGTTATAAACAGAATTGCGAGTTATAAACTCAGGATTGCAAGATATAAACTCAGAATTGCGAGTTATAAACACAGAATTGAGAGGTATAAACTCAGAATTGCGAGTTATAAATTCAGAATTGCGAGTTATAAACAGAATTGCGAGTTATAAACAGAATTGCGAGTTATAAACAGAATTGAGAGGTACAAACTCAGAATTGAGAGATATAAACTCAGAATTGAGAGGTATAAACTCAGAATTGCGAGTTATTAATTCAGAATTGCGAGTTATAAACTCAGAATTGCGAGTTATTAATTCAGAATTGCGAGTTATAAAGTCAGAATTGCGAGTTATTAATTCAGAATTGCGAGTTATTAATTCAGAATTGCGAGTTATAAAGTCAGAATTGCGAGTTATTAATTCAGAATTGCGAGTTATAAACAGAATTGAGAGATATAAACTCAGAATTGCGAGTTATTAATTCAGAATTGCGAGTTATTAATTCAGAATTGCGAGTTATAAACAGATAAACAGAATTGAGAGATATAAACTCAGAATTGCGAGTTATTAATTCAGAATTGCGAGTTATAAACAGAATTGCGAGTTATAAACACAGAATTGAGAGATTTAAACTCAGAATTGCGAGTTATTAATTCAGAATTGAGAGATATAAACTCAGAATTGCGAGTTATTAATTCAGAATTGCGAGTTATAAACACAGAATTGCGAGTTATAAACAGAATTGCGAGTTATAAACAGAATTGAGAGAAAAAAAATTAATTGCAAAAAAAAAGTCTGAAAAGTCTTCCAAGCTATAAACTCAGAATTGTGAAAAGCCAAAATTGCACACACACAAAAAAAAATCTGAATTGAAAGATATAAATGCAGAATTGTGAGATATAACTTAAAAATTGCAAGAAAAAAGACAGAATTGCAAGGAAAATTTTCTGAATTGCGAGATATAAATTCAGAATTGCGAGATATAAATTCAGAAATGTGAGGGGAAAAAAGTCAGAATTACAAGAAAAAAAGTCAGAATTGGGAGCTCCAAAAAAATCTGAATTTTGAGAATTTTTTTGAATTGCGAGATGTAAACTCAAAATTATAAGAAAAAGCTTTGAATTCTGAGTTATAAACTCAGAATTGAGAAAAAAAAAGTCTGGATTGTGAGATATCATGTCCGAATTACCAGAAAAAAAGTCTTGAGATATAAACTCAGAATTGCAAGTTAACATCTCACAAACTCGGAAAAGCAAGAAAAAATCTGAGTATTGAGACATAATCAGAATTGCGAGAGAAAAGTCAGATTTGCGAGATATAAATGCAGGATTGAGAGATATAAATTCAGAAATATGAGGGGGGAAAAAATCAGAATTACAAGAAAAAACGTCAGAATTGGGAGTTCCAAAAAAAATTATGAATTTCGAGAATTTTTTGGGGAATTGCGAGATGTAAACTCAAAATTATAAGAAAAGATTTGAATTCTGAGTTATAAACTCAGAATTGAGAAAAAAAAGTCTTGAGTTGTGAGATATAAACTCAGAATTGCGAGTCATAAACTCAGAATTGCGAGTTAACATCTCGTAAACTCGGAAAAGCAAGAAAAAAGTCTGAGTATTGAGATATAATCAGAATTGCGAGAGAAAAGTCAGATTTGTGAGATAAAGTCTCAATGACCTTTTTAATGTTTTTATTCAGTGGCAGAAACAAGCTTCCAAACGGACCGGACATTAACTCACCGCTTGGATGATCTGCCACGTCACAGGCCAGCTCTTTCCTCCGTTCTAGAACGTGTTCTAGAGCAGCCTGGAGTTTATGAGGAAGAATTGAATCCTCATCGTCCATCTGAGACAGGAAGCACGAACATAAATTTGATTGCTTGATAATTGAAACACATAACCAGCCCAAATAAAAGACCCGTTCAGTAGAGTACCGTACCTGTCGCAGGAAACGACTGTTGCCAAGGTCGACCACCAGGACCTGAAAGAGAGCAGAGGAGAGAGTGATGTCATTTTTTCCCCATCACAGCTATTGTGAAGAGGTCAGAGGTCAAGGGCCGCCCACCTGAACAGGAAGTGCTCAGAAGGAAATATTAGAAATGTGTCCGACCTCTGATCTTCTCTCTAAAAGAGCCCAATCCTGTTCTTTTGTTCATTTGCAATGTATATATAGAATATTAACACTACATCCTAGACTTTATTGGCCTCATTTCCTTCCCACATTAGTCATAATGAGGTGCAACATTCAAGAGGTCAAAGGTCAAACAACTGAAAATAGCTTTGGAGATATTCTGTTCCTAACAGCATACTACCATATTAACTGTGCTACTTTAGCAGTGTCTGGCAAAATGCGCAGTATACAACAATAGAACTACATGGAATACTGTATCTGTGTCCCACAATGCAATGCACGACAATTGCTGAAATAAAAAAAATATTGAAAAAAATTAAATTCACATAAAATTTATATATATATATATATATGTGTGTGTGTCTCATATATTCAGTATGATTCATTCATTCGGACAGTTCACTCTCGCACTGAATCGTTCACAGCATTTTATTTAATATTTACATGATTATTATTTATCAAAATATTAACCAAACACTGAAGATCATTCTCCATTTTCAATGTATCACTTAACATAAAAACTAAACCTAAATTAACAACTATAATGTACTGAAAACAAAAACTAACAAAGAACTGACCAACAAAATAAAAAACTAGTGCTGGGCAACGATTAACCGCGATTAATCACATCCAAAATAAAAGTTTGTGTTTAAATAATATATGTGTGTGTACTGTATATGATTATTATTTTGCATGCATGCATGTATATATTTAAGAAAAAATTGTTATTTATATATAAAATACTTATATTTACATATAATATAAATTATGTATAAATATATATACAGTCTGAACATGCAAATATTTCTTAAATATATACATGCATATGCGTGTATTTATATATACAAAATAATTATACACAGTACACACACATATATTATGTAAACACAAACTTTTATATTGGATGCGATTAATCGCGATTAATCATTGCCCAGCACTACAAAGTATAAACATGTCATTTGGCTGTTATTACTGATAAACTGCATACATTATTTGATGCTAAACATGTCATATATATATATATATATATATATATATATATATATATATATATAGATATAGATATAGATATAAACATGTCATTTGGCTGTTATTACTGATATTCTGCATACATTATTTGATGCTAAACACGTCATATATATATATATATATATATATATATATATATAGATATAGATATAAACATGTCATTTGGCTGTTATTACTGATATTCTGCATACATTATTTGATGCTAAACACGTCATATATATATATATATAGATATAGATATAGATATAAACATGTCATTTGGCTGTTATTACTGATATTCTGCATACATTATTTGATGCTAAACACGTCATATATATATATATATATATATATATATATATATATATATATATATAGATAGATATAGATATAAACATGTCATATGGCTGTTATTACTGATATTCTGCATATAGAACATATGCAGTTTTCTTACTACATACTGCAGAAACAGTAGTATGGTTGTGTACTAGTCCCAGAAACAGTAGTATGTCTGTCTCACCTCCTCTAGCGGGAGCTCTTTGAGTCGGGCCAGGGAGCTCGACAGCAGCCCCACTATGAAGGGTGTCGGCGTGCAGACGATGTCCATCATGGAGGGTGGCAGGACTGGGATGTACGTGTGCTGCCAGGTGAACGGGTACAGCAAAGCCACTATGGCATGGCAGCATTTAGAGAGGGTGCTGAAGAGAAAGAGAGCGGGATATGTATTCAGAATGTGTGTTAGAAATTCTCTCATAAAGTTGATATGACTGTGCTTACACATTTACACCAGAAGATGGCAGCACAGAAGAATCAACCAGTGCTGTTCCCTAAGGCAAGCCTCAGTATTAATATTGCTTATTCTTTGAATATTTTTTTAATGGTGCATGAATTAAGAGATAGAAGTAATCTTAAATTATACTTTGTGTAAAAAAAAGAAGAAGCTTTTTTAGGATCATTATGATTTTTGCATTGTGACATTTTATTATGCACATTTTCCCTGCCAAATGTCCATTACCATAATGCAAAAAATAAATAAATAAAAATAATGATCAATTTATCATTATAATAAATTATTTATAAATAATTTCTTTAAATTATTTGGTGGGAGAATTAGCAAAATACTGCCATAATTATTAAGAAAATATAATTTCTTAATTTTGTCTTTTGATTTTGGGCTTAAATATGACCTGAACTTGGATGATTTAAATGGGTGATTTACCCATTAGGATAAAAAAAAAAATCTAATAATAATAATAATAATAACACACACACACAAAAAAAAAAAATTATATATATATATATATATATATATATATATATACATATATATATACATATATATATATATAACAATAATAATAATAACATGTATTATATATATATATATATATATATATATATATATATATATATATATATATATATATATATATATATATATATTTTGTATTTTTCATTTGGTTGCTTGTTTTCACTGAATGTATCATCTTATTTCTTATTTTCTGACAGCCATTTCTTGCTTTTTAATCTTCATGTCATCAGCCTGTCATTAAAAACTCAAGTTTACTCATTAGGAGACAGATTTCTTCTCTGATTTGTGGAACGATTCCTGTATTTTGTCTATTCCTAAGATGCATTTTATCAGCTCATCTTTCTCAAAAATATCAAAATGATCTTTTGAGGGAGGACGCTGCTCTGATGATCCCTACAAAGGGACACAACTCTCGTGACAGGCCCAGATCTTCCAGTGAGGACTAGTCTCGCAGCTTTTTCCGTAGAAAAAAACATTGGGGTTGACTTTTGTTCCCAAGGCGACTATATTACACAACAGCATTTTTCCATATCTGTCTTGAGCTGTGAAAAACGGTTCCACAAGCTGCATTTTCCCCACTCTTGCCGTGTCATATCTTTTCATTCTTCCCTTGTCGTCTTTTGGGTTCACGCACAAACACACATGTGCAGATCTTCAGGGAAGAAGCTCTCGATGCCGACAAACCTCAGACTGATCCATAGGATTATCATGTGAATCATTATCATGTGTGTATTTGAACTTATGAATGCTGATTCACAACTGGACATCCGCCTACTCACCTGTCAATCAACCGTTGTGCTAAAACCAGGGTTTGGGATATTTCTGGCTATATTGCTGGTTGTTAATTCCAGATGCAGACCGTATCAGAGGTGAAAGCAGGTGTAAAAGGGTCGTACCTGAGTTTATCTGCGGTGAAGATGACCCTTCGCTCCAGAAGAAGAGAAGCAAACACCCGCAGAAGCAGACGCAAGCTCAGAGAGGAAAACAAACACTCGAAATCCACATGTTCCAGACGGGAATCTGAAGGCCGACATAATTCTATCACCTACAGAAGGAGAGGGAGAGAGAAACTCTCAAAGTTAAAACTTTCTCAAGATGAAACACTCACCAGACACTTGCAAGACCACTGTAAAAAGAAACCTTGTTCATATTCCCGGCTTTAAACTGACCTCTGTTCCTGATCCCGGAAGAAAGTTCTTGATGCTGATGGTTCTTCCCGGCGCTGGGAACGGAGCCTCCATAATTCCTCTCATAAAAGGCTGGACCAGCGCAGGAGAGATTGCTCGTCTCTTTTCTACCTCATCCAGGATCTACATCAGATGGAAATCAACACTGTTTTAGATCAACATTTTCCTGAATCTATTGGGTTTTTTTTGCCTACAAAAAAATACATACATTATTCCAAATAAATAACTAAACAACTAAATAAATAGATAAATATTACAATAATATGAATAAGAACAACAAGCATTATTATCAGTTTATCATTGTAATAAAACAAAAAAAAATATTTATTTTTTTTGCCCACCACATTAATCAACACAGTTCTTAATAAATAAATAAAACCAAATATTTTTATTAGTTTTTAAACTAATAAAATAAAATAAAATAATAATAATAATACCAATAAGAAAAACAAACAGTATTATTGGTTTATCATTGTAATTAAACATATTTTTATAATGTTTTGCCCACCACCCATATATTATTCAACAGTCCTAAATACATAAATAAATAAAGCCAAATATTTTGATTAGATTTTGCCCACCACCCAAATATTACTCAACATCATTCAAAATAAATAATAATAAGAAAACCAATAAGAAAAATAAACATTATTATTGGTTTATCATTGTAATTAAAGATAATTTTGTTTTAGCATTTTTTTGCCCACCACCCATAGATTATTCAACAGTTCTAAATAAATAAAACCAATTTTTTTTTATTAGTTTTTGCCCACCGCCTTAATATTATTCAACATAATAAATGAAAATAATAATAATACCACCAATAAGAGCAGCAAACATTATTATCAGTTTATTATTGTAATAATAAATAAATTAAAATCAAATCAAATGAAAAAAAAAATGATAAAATGAAAAATAAAATATTATTATTATTAATAATAATAATAATAATATAATAATAAAAAATGAAAATAAAATAAAATATATAAATAATAAAATCTAGGATCGTGATAAGAATGTTGTTCCAGGGACAGCAAGTAAGTTCTGTGCAACAAAATCAGTCACATCTACATTTTTTGTATCCAAATTTTGAACTTTTTCTTCAGATATTAATGATCTATATGTGCATACTGACAAAAGCGCCAACACAGAGAAGCACAAGAGAATAAATGCAGACTGAGATTGCTGAAATACGTAAAGAGCAGATGAAATACCTTAGAGAACAGATCGAAACAGCCCAATCTGCTCACAATGCAGTAGACTTCAGGTAAACGCCTCCCTTTACCACTGGGCTAAAACACACACACACACACACACACACACACACACACACACACACACACACACACACACACACACACACACACACACACACACACACACACACACAAACTGGTGAGAATGCCCAAAAAAATTATTTAAAAATACAAAATAACATTTACTTGTTGACTAGAGGTCACTAAAATGCAACCTAATGAGGTCATGTGACAATAATGTAACGCTACAGTTTGAAACATTGTTGCATTTTTAAACATTCTAAACTCTTAAAAATGGAGGTTCCAAAAGAGGGTTTTCACAATAATGTCATTAGAAGAACCATTTTTGGTTCCCCAAAGAACCTTCAAGTGAACAACCATTTTTCTTTTAGTGTTAAGAACCTTTTCCACAATAAAGAACCTTTTGTATTGAGTAAATGTTACTTCATTCTGCACACAGTCTGAGAGAGGCTATTCACATCTCATTCATGTTTCATCATAAACGTCTAGCCTTGTAGTCTGAATAATTATTTCTGCAAAATGACAAATAAAGAGAGCAGCTCACCAGTAAGCGCCGACAGTAGCCAAATCTTCGGCTCCCATCTTCTCCGGTTAAGACGAACGAGAAAGTCTCACTGAAAACAACAGATTAAAAATTGTGTAACGGCACAAATATGTGTTTCTAATAACTATTGAGGGGCAGTAAACCATGTGGATCCGATACCTGGGGAAATTGTCCACAGGTGCCCAGTCTTTAGCGTCAGGGAAACAGAATTGTGGAATGACTTTCAGCTGGTCTTCAGCTTCTCGCATAAACTTAAAGCTTCGTTCCAACTAGTGAGGGAAAAAAATCAGGAACACAGATGCAGAGTTTAGAAAACCTTAGGAGACATTTCCTGATCTTTTACTGGTGACGTGAACATCTTCAAGTCCAGATTGATCGGGAGAAATGAGAAATGTTAGTACCTTGAGAGGGAACTGCTGTGTGACTTCTGGTAAATACGGCACACCGGCTTTGGTTTTGTGAAGAGCCACAACCAGGAAGTACTCAAACAACTTCCTCTCCTGCAAGTCCATCAAGTCTCGCTCCAAAGTGCGATACCGACCGGTCTGCCTCAACATAGACTGGACCGACACTAATCTCTGACTGTGAGCTAATGTAGATGAGGAGGAAAAATATGATGCCTTTCCCCATAGAAGTTCATTGTGTGACTTATTTTCAGTGACTGTAAGGCCTCTTACCCTTTAGTTTCTCCTCTGTGTCACTTTCAGACTCGCTGTTGTCGTCCGTCACTGTGCCGGAGAAGAGAGAGAGAGAGGTCAAAGGTCACCAGAGAATCAGTATGCAGGTATTCACTAAGACATTTCATGCTTGGGTGCACATGTGTATCCTATAACGTAACATAATTCTATCATCCCTAGAAAAATGGGTCAAACGCAACTGACCCAAAACTGTAAACGTGTCCATAAAGCTAAGTGGACGCACATGTGGCGGAGGCCCGGACTGTCCCACAATGCAGTGTTAAATGGGCTGTTACTTTATGGGTGAATATGGGTGCAACAAATATGGTCATCCAAGGGTCAGACTATAACTCGATATAAACCATGTATTATCTTTCTTAAAAAATTATAAACAAAAAAGAAAATGTACAATACGTACAAACACACACACACACACACACACACACACACACACACACACACACACACACACACACACACAAATATATATTAAGTAATAAGTAAAAATAAATGTATTTTTTATTTATTATTAGGGCTGTCAAATCGATTAATCATATCTAACATAAAAGTTTGTGTTTATATAATATATGTGTGTACATAACATATAATGTAATGTGTGTGCACATATATTATATAAACACAACATTTTATGTTAGGTGCAATTAATCGATTTGACAGCCCTTAATGTATGTTTATATATTCTTTTATATGCATGTTTTAATTTTTCCATATACATATATATACTTTATTAAGTAATAATAAAGTAAAAATAAACTTGGCATATAACGTGTGTGTGTGCGTAAATAAAAAGTAAAATAAAATAAAAATGAACAAAATAAAAAGGAAAAATAAAAACAAATATATACAGTATAAACATATAATATGAGTAGCCTTTATATAAAATGTTAAATTTTGTATATGAATATATATATATATATATATATATATATATATATATATATATATATATATATATATATATATATATATATATACATATACATATATACATATACATATGAAGAGTTCAGATGCAAAAGCCTCTAAGTGCCATCTGAAATTTTCTTCTAGAATGATCATTTTTATAAATCTCGTATATTTAAGTTCAGTAATTTCACTTAAATGACAATTAATAGGTAATTTGCATTGCCATTTAAGTGAAATTATTGAACTTAAATATACGAGATTTATAAAAATTATCATTCTAGAAGAAAATTTCAGATGGCACTTAGGCTTTTGCATCTGAACTCTTCATATATATACATTCATATATATATACACACACACACACATATACATATTTTGTATGTGTGTTTATTTATATATATATATATTATATACATATATATATACATACCCATATACAAAACTAAAAATGAAACATATACTCGATTCACATGTGATAAGTGTGAACAAACTGAATGTACTACTCCTTCAAGCTTGGCTTTAACAGGAAAAGGTAGGTCTAAATTTAGCTGAGGTATAATGTTGCCCTCACACACCTCTTCCCGAACTGGACTCGGTCGACTGCGAGACCCTCTTCATCCTCTTCTTCCCCCGGCGGGCCTCAAAGATGCCGTTGATTTTCTGCACCATCTGTTGAAAAAGAAAACAGTCACGGCCCTTGCTTTATCAGACACAGCCCGTCCAAGTCTTTTGCAAAGGAGTTTTGAAGGAAATGACTTTTTCCCTCCATTTTTCAGGTGTCTCATCTGCCTGTCACATTTTTCTTGCATTTTTATTAGCAGTGGAAGCATGCCGACGGGCCAGTGTCTCAGTCAGAACCATAAATCACTGATAAGTCAAGGATTACACTGACTTGGGCCCCTTTTTGACTGTACCTTTGGGATTTTTCTCCGCCGCCGGTTGTACGGATCCCCTGACAGGCACGGGGTGTCATCGGGACTGCTGGGTGTCGATGGAGGGCTGACTCGGGACGGGGACGCGATGCCGCCGTCTCTGCCGGTCTTACGCAGTTCCAACAGCTTGAAACTGCGTCGCTCTGAATTCTGCCTGAAGAAACCAGGCTTGGAGGAGAGCTGTCATTGAGAAATAATGTAATTCAGAGTCAGTTGCTAATTTGGTTGATCAGGTTACCCTAAAAAAAGGTCATCGTGTCACTCCAAACTTGTATGGCTTTGAATCTTCCATAGGACACAAATGTAGATGTTTTGTGGAATGTACTAGCTGCTCTTTTTTTATTCTTTATTCTTTCTTTATTGTTATTTCAAACAACAAAAAGATACAAATAAAATAAGATATAAAAATCATAGACTGTAAAAAAATAAAAATACAATAACTATGTTGCAACATACTGAAAGAAAAAAACAATATCTATAAAGTATAACAATAATTACAATATGTTCGAAAAGGAGCGGGATGAAGCAAATGCTTAGAAGCATTCTCTTTATTTTCGCATCTAATGAATAAGTACATTAAAACATTTTTTTTTTTTGGGAATAAACTATGCTAATGTGAATTCACATCACTCATCTAAAGAAACCAGGCTTGGAGGAGAGCTGTCATTGAGAAATTGTAGTCAATTCAAGTCAAGTCACCTTTATTTATACAGTGCTTTCTACAATACAGATTGTTTCAAAGCAGCTTTACAGAGATAACAGGAAAATAATGCAACAAAGTTTGTTTCTAGAAGAATAGCGTCATAGTCCAGCTTAAGGAAGTTCAGTGATGGATAAAAAAGTTATTAATTTAGTTCATTTATATATCTAGCCGCTCTGGAGAAAACCGTGGTGTCATCGTCCAGCTCAGTTCAGTTCTCATATAATGGTGTCAATGCAGGGAGATCGATAATATTTATTTTGCATCTAATATTCAAGTACATGACATTTTGGGGGGAATAAACTATACTAATGTGAATTCACATCACTCATCTAGATGTTAGTATTGAATGCTGATGGATATAAAGTACTCGCTCTAGAGTGGAAAGAATTAATCAGGAATGCTGTACGAATACCTTGGATGGAGTGTCGGGAATGGGAGAGGAAGGGGTAGAAAGAACGGGATACTTGCTCCCAAGACAGCGGCTTTCCAACTCTATGTCTTCATATGGGTTCTCCTTCGATGGAGGGTCTTTGAAACAAAATGTACACCAAGATTATTAGTAATGCTTGCTTGGCCATTTTTCAAAACCCTAATGCTTTATAGATATTGATTACCATTTTACCATACATATTTATATATATATATATATATATATATATATATATATATATATATATATATATATATATATATATATATATATATATATATATATATATGTATGTATTTTTTACTTTTTTTTCAGTAAAATATCTAAATATTCTTAAATTAAGATACATTTTCTTGAAAAGTAAAATGATACAAGATTGTTTTCTGAAAAATTATCAAAATTAAGTGACTTTATCCTTTAAACAAGAACAAATATCTGCCAATGTGCTAAAAAGAATAAACTTATTATTATTCTGTATTAAGTTTATAATGTTTACTCAGTATTATTTTTCTGACCCCATTGGCAGATATTTTTCTTTCTTGTTTAAGTATGAACTCAGACATAATTTTTATACATTTTTCAGAAAACATGACTTAATATGTTAAGTAATTTTGCATCTCAAGTAATTGTATCTTGATTTAACAATGTTTAGATATACTGAAAAACAAGTCAAAAACACTGAGTAGGAATTAAGTCTATGTGTCTTGTTAAGGACGGATGATTTAAACCTGTAGACAATAAAACAAGTGACAAAAAAAAAATCACAGATTTACATTTAAGAAGGAACTCGAACCATATTTAGACTTAATACCATTTACATTTAAAAAAAAAAAAAAAAAATTAAGCTAAGAATTTCCTACCAAACAAAACGGATTAGATTTTCATTAAAAAAAAAATTTGAATTCTTTCATAACGACAAGTCATAAATCAAGTTTTCTGACAAGTTAGTGGTGCTAGCTATTGTGGGCATTTTTCGCTAATTTCCCCTTGTCAACACAGTGCCTGGTTTGGATCTGCTTTTCAGCAAACTGACGTCATGTGTTAGTTTGGTTGCTTTCCAGATGTTTGTAAGTTTGCCAGGGAATCCGCACAAACCTCATTAGCTGTGTGTGGCATCACCAGTGGCGCTAACAAAAAGATAAACTCCTAGCAAAGTCTTCGAAGAACGAACGAGCCAGAGAGAAAGAGAGAGGGGGTAAGGAAAATGTTTGAGTGGAAGAAAGGTGTTTTTTTTTTTTTTCTGATGCAGAAAGCCTCTGTCACGTCGATTCATCCACCAGATGCGCCTGGTGGGAAGAGTTTATGATGTTGGGACATCCAGTTCTAGAACACAAGAGAACGTACGCTATGCTCCACGTTCAAACCCATTAAAAAGGACTGCTAGTTGCCAGAGCAGAGAGAAACGCTAGATCACTGGTAAAAATGTCATTATATAATTAGACACAACATTAAACAAGGAAGTAGGAGGATTGTGAACTACTTTAGCTTGATCTGGCTAGTAGTCAGAATACAGATTTATCATAATCACAGATGATCAAAGTTTAATGCCTTAAATCATCAATACAACTCATATAAAGAAATCCCAATAAACTTTTATGTTGACTGTACGATGATGACGCCTTTTGAATGGTTGGCTACGACGCAAGTTAGCACAGAAGAATAAAACATCATCATGCGCTAGTGGTAAACAAATAGAGCAAGGTGAATCGCACTTTGGCAATTGTGGTTTTTATGTGTGCTGAAAAAATAAGAGGAAGTGAAGGAGGAGAATATGGACGCGGTCATGGCGAGGGAAAAGAGGCCAAATTGGCATGGCAATCTTGCAAATGATGCTGTTCAGTTTCACGCTGATCAATACGCCATTTCATGTTGCATTTTTATTGGCTAGTTGTAGGTCGTAGCAGCAAACACACTGCTACATTTTGGACACTGTCAGAAAATTATCGCAGGCTATTTTTGGTCGCAAGACTGTCTTTGAACCTCTCTCAATGTATGACGTAGGACCACCGTTTAGGAGCCAAGACCCTGGACATGTGTACATAATAGGGAAAGATATACTTTCCAGCATGTGGTTCTGCATCTTTTTTGGGTTATGACCCAAAAATGGGTTGCAGATCTGAAATTGCTATGCTAATTAAAGGTGCAGTGTGTAATTTTTAGTGGCATCTAGTGGTGAGGTTTGCGAATTGCAAACAGCCAGTCACTCACGGCCTATCCCCTCCATTTGCAAACTCGAAGGAGAAGCTACGGTGGCCGACGTAGGATAAAAGATGTGGTCGTCTGAGTCTGCTGCGTCTTTTTCTGCTGCTTCTCATTCAAGTTAGTGACGAAACGCGCTCTGTAGCGCTGTTTGTTCGCTGTCGGCTACGGTAGAAACATGACATCACGATATGTCAACCTTCATAGAAGGGGGGTGGCCGCAGTTATGTAGATATAAATGACTCATTCTAAGGTAATAAAAACATAACGGTTCATTAAGTAAGGTCTTTATACACCACTGAAAACATAGTTATGGATCTTATATTGCATTTCTGTCAATAGATCCTCAGAAATATTACACATTGCACCTTTAAGGGCATTTTCAGACCTGTAGATCATTTGCTTTGTACTTAATTTGTTACAATGTTGCATTTTCTTCTCGAAGGGCGAATGCCATGTTCATTTATGCCTAAACGAACCAAACTAATGGAGAAAACGCACCAGGTTCTGAAACAAATGCTTCAAACGGGCCAGGTGTTAAAAAGCCCTGAAATTACAATAAAATGCTACTAAACTAACATAGTTAGGACAACAAAATAAATTGGCTTATCAATGTTTAAAAGTCAGGAAAATGGCCTCCTGTATCTTTTGTTGTTGACGTCACGGCCCTGCATCCAATCAAACTCTATTTTTCCAAGCCACGGATAAGAGATCACATCATGCTGTTGAGAAGACTGATGTGGGGTAACCCAAACATAGAGGACCACTGGTGAGGTTGAGCAAAGAAACATCAATGTTTGTGATGGCCTTGTCTCAATTTGGTGCTTATTAAAGTTTCAAGCTCCTGGGCTTCTGGGAAATTGCTCTGTCAGGTGCACAGTCAGAGAGTCAGCCAAGTTTTACCCAGTACCATTGTGGTGCAGTGCATGGTCATACCTAGGATATCCTCGTAGACATTCTCCTCCGATAAAGTGCGCGTGAGGCCTAGCTTAGATAGATCGTAGAAATCTGCTCGACAACCTTCGGCTGGCGACTGTAGAAGATCTTCAAACTCGTAAGACTTCCTGCAGGTTCAACAAATACAAATAAAACTCGTCATTAATAAAAAGATCAAGAAGAGGCCAATTAAGTCCACAGGAAATTGGAGAACTTATAGGTCCTCTGATTTAACGTACAAGATTGGACTTTGCACAGATTATATTAAAAACAGACCCCCTTTCCACAAAGAGGACTCAAGATTAAGATTGCACCACAATGTCAAAAGTTAAAACGTATTTCATAGATGGGCTAGACTGATAAATGCTACCATTAAAACTGCATCTCCATAAAGACTGAGGACGGTAATCCTTTAGGGGAGTCTTGGTTTCAAAAGATTTATTTTCACATTAGTGTGACATAAAAATCAGATGGTAGGCTACTAAATTTGCGAGGTTCCTTCAGTCCACGTGCCATTTCTCCAGTGAGGATCTCTACGTATGGAATGGCACGTACCACTGAGTGCAATGTGAGATGAGGAATTACGGGTTTTTAAATCCTGACAAATTCACTGTATGGATGTATTAAGCTTCCAAAGTAATACATCAAATCACCTTTATTTATATAGCACTTTTTACAATATAGATTGTTTCAAAGCAGCTTTACAGAAATAACAGGAAAATAATGCAAAAAAAAGCTTGTTTCCAGAAGAAAATAGCGCCACAGTCCAGCTTAAGTAAGTTCAGTGATGGTTCATTTTTGTTTCATAATAGTGTCAATGCAGGCAGATCAATATTATTGTTGAATATGAAATTAAATGTTAAATTTAATGTCCCCAACTAAGCAAGCCAAGCCAATGGCAACAAAGGTGGAAAAAGGCAACAGTGGCAAAGAAACCAAAACTCCATCAGGACAGAATGGAGAAAAAAACCTTGGGACTGCGTGACTGGATTTAACAGGGGAAACCGCGAATAAAACAAACGATTATCAGTTTAAACTAACGGTTGGACTCGATATAGTGTTCCTAACAACTTACTAAAGATCCAGTGATCCATGGAAACATGACATGCAGCCAGGGTCGTGTTTCCTGACATTTATATGTGCCTGATTTCAATGCCGGGGAAATACAAAGCAAATTTGCTTGTGAACTCTTTATATAAATTCAATATAGGTAGGTCTAGATCTGTGTGATCACTCATATCAATGTCATATATCGTCATGTCATTCAGCCCTAAAACTTGTATAGTTTTTTTGTCAGTGTTTACTTCAAAACATCCAATTATGCAGAATATATGATGGTAAATATTTAATTTATGAGTTGTCAATACAATATATAACAATACAATATACAGGGTATGATTTTACCCCTAAATTCAGCAAATTGACACAAAATTATTACTGCAAATCCACCTTTCACTGCCTGGAACCAGTTATTTCTATGATTTGCAGTGATTCATTTGCTTCTCTGTTTTGTAGCTTTCAGCAGTCTTAAAATATACTTGTCAAAACTAGTTGTACAGTCAATCTCAAAGCTCTTTCCCGTTTCAGATGTGTTTTTCGCAGATTGTTTTGGTGACGTTTTTTGAAACATAAGCTTGGCAAACAGTTTTGGAGATTTCAGTCCTTCGGATTTCAAATAGATTGGAGTTGTAGGAGTTGTGCAAGACTGGAAGTAGGTGCTCAGGAATGGCCACCAAGTAGACTGACTTGTTTACAAAAAGGACTTTGTTAAATTGGTTAGATTCCCAAATGAGGTACAAATTTTCCTGATGCAATCCAAACCCTGAGCTCATTTTTAAAGTCACATTGGCTGAAAGTCATCAGATATCAGTCTTCTTACCTGTTATTAGCGTTTCGAGCTCGTCCGGATGGTCTTCTACAGACCCCTGGTGGTGGAGGACAGGAGGGAAGGGGTGGCGGAGGTATGGAAGGTAAAGGGGGAAGATTTCGTTTACCCTTGACAAAACCGTGGTTGTCCACAGGGTTGTTTGTCTGTGTGTGGTGCTGAAAGGTTCTTTGGGGTTTTGGTAAAGGGTTAATGGAAGGAGCTCCAGGTTCACTGTAGACGTTCTCGGGGTCCCGACTTCGACGGCTGCCAGATCTCGCCACATCTAAAGTCCCGAAGATCGGCTCAGCGGCCCTTTTCTCTGCCTCTTCCTGCTCCTCTTTGGAAGCTGGGCAGAAATAATTGCCTGGCATAGACAAGGATGATTTGGAAGGAGTCTCCTTCATCGCTTGCTCAAGTTTCTTAATGTGCGTTAGCACTGACTTTTTGTCCTGACAAGTTTCTGTCATTTTCCCCAATGGGGATTTTGGGTCCAAAATCCATTCTTTTTCTTTCACGGGTCCCTCAGAAGTGTGCAGAGGTTCTCCAAACTTGCTACCATTCTCTTTGCCACAGTTCTGTCTCTCCCAGTTGAAAAGTCTCTTGCTTTCTTTCCTTTGTACTTCCGGCTGTGCCTTCTTCTTCCCACCTTCAGGTTCTTTCGGTCCTGTCGTCTGGGTGTTTGCCCCGGTGGTCTCCGTTTTACCTTCCCATTGGGAGATCTTGTCCCGAATGCTGGCAGTGCTTTTAAGTCCTGAGGGCGTTTTGGGGGACTTGCTGCAAACGCCCAAGCCGTTCTCAATGGGCCGAGGATTGGAAGGACTCTTATGGGCAAGCATTATGTTGTCTCCTGGGCTTCGGTTGAGGTTGCTCAGAGATGAGAGACTGTCCCCAACCCCACACAGGTCAGGCCGCTGAAGCACCACAGATTGGGCCTGGTCAAGCTTCAATCCGCAGCAGTGGAGCCTGAAGAGACCACAGGAAAGATGCTAAAGTCATCAAGTCATTAAATGATTAGACAGCAATTATAGAGTCTGTGCATTTGAAGATCACATTTCAAAAACATACTTCACGCATAATTACATTTTCAAAATTACCAATTACAAAAATCTCACAACCACAAAATTACAAACAACGCAGTCTACTAGACAGTAAAGTGCTACTTTAGACAGTATTCAGCCATACACCAAAATGTTCAGAGTTTCCCCTTTGGTATTGGTATTAATTGCATTGTCTAGACTTTCAATTGTACAACAAATTAAAATGACTTTTTAAATGTCATTTTTTTAAAAGTTCAAATGAGATGCAGATGGACTTGCAGTCAGAGTGTCTTCTTTCCTATGTGGACAGAAAACACAAGCCTTTCACTGCATAAATGAGTCACCATCAGCGCATCTAATTGAAGGTTATGAATCGGCCGCAAGTCCTTTTGAAAGCTCAGCTCCTCTGTGAACGTTTGACCTAATGAAGTTCAAGGGACAGGCGTGCATCTTTCTCTTTCTTTAATTGGCTCAGTCAATAAACACAGCCTTGGATTCTGTCCAATGACATTGTGCCAACAAACAAACAGAGTTAAATGTGAACCTAGAAACTTTTTGTGTGTGCTGCTAACGCCACATAATTTTACAGGAGAATATCTTCACCAATATGCGTCCAAATAGTGATACCTCTTTTCAAATACAAACTGTTGGCTCTCAGAAAATTCAAATAAACTTTTAGCAACTTTCTTTTGGCATGTTGGTTTTTTTTTCTCTTTCTGGCTAATGTATCTCATTTCATGAAGCTCAAGGCAGCCAAGAGGAAAAAGTAGGTCAAGCTCCAAAACCCCAAGGAAGAGAATCGAGAGAGAGAGAGAGAGAGAGGGAACGAGGCAGAGACAGGGGGTGAGAGGAAAATGAGGATTGTGTAGGACAAAATATGTGATTGTCTCTTTCTTGTCGCCTTCAGGAATAGGCCTGCTCAAACTCTTGCATGGCACATCATCCATCATCAGCCAGGATATAAACTAAAGTCTCTTCTTCCTGGCTGAGTTAACAGGATTGGGAACATTGTACAGTGAGCTGATGAAATAGCATTTGAAGATAGCAGAACATGAAGAATTCTCTCTATTTTTCAACTGGCTAAAGATACACACTACGCCTCTGTGTACCGAAAAGGCTTCATTAAAGTGAGCTCACTCATTTCGCCCATTCTTCTGCAGGTTTTAAATCTTTTACTAACACACTATGGCATTCCAAACCACCATGGGTTGGCAGTACCAAAGGAGTTTAATTAGATTTCGGTAAAAATAACTTTCACAGTTAGGCTTGTCCCAAAATTACCCTCAATATCCCACCTGGGGATGTTTATGAAGTCTATCATTGTTTAGTTTTAAAACTGCAGTGTATGAGGGATGTGGCACAGTCTGTTTTCTGGGAAACTTAAGCATGGACTAAAAGATCTTATGAACATGTCATTTAGGGTATGAATTTATACAGTAAAAGAAACAGTAAAGAAATTGCAGTACCTGAAATTGCCGTCCCAAAAAGAACTAGATAGCTTAAGAGTTACACCTATAGTAGTACACGGTTTTATTAGCTAATTTCTGTGTTAGACAATAAAGTTGAAGTCTCGTTGTTTTACTGTAAGCACTGTCAGTCAGTAGTTTATTAAAGGTGCACAGAGTAATTTTTGGCTATATGGTCCTGATCTGTATACTTACACTTATTGGATTGGATAAAGCATTATGCAAAACATTTTTTTTTTTTTTTTACCCCCTGGAATCATTCAGTGAAATAATTGTACTATATTTTAGTTCAATAATGTTTTGTATTTAATATTTTGCATTTTTAGGGGATTTTATGGTACAAGATTATATTTATGCAATAGTTTATAGTTATAATCCATTTATTCACTTTTTAAACATGGACTTGAAAATAACATTTCCAACTTAAACTGTCATAAATCTGGAATGCTTTGGAGCACAGACTTAAGTTTGATCTCTTTTTAAAGACGACACATGGCAGAGTATTGCTAAAGTAAAAATTAAAAAGTGAACTTGAAAAAAAGTTATAAAATTGTACATTTATTGTTATGAAAAATGAATTTTTTATATGAAATATACATTCAAAACACGTTTTACTCTAAAACCATGAGAAAATCAAAGCTATAACTCTAAACAAGCTGTAGACTAAATTTGAGGTTGATATCTCAATAAATGAGCTTTCAGTCAGATTTTGTTTGCGTGCATTTCCATTGCATTTTTGATTGCGAACAATACAAGTGTGACTAGGACCGTTTAACCTTAATGAAATTTTTGTGTGTGTGTGTGTGTGTGTTCACACAGCAAGTGCCAAAAACTTTACCAAGTTTCGTACCATTCCGATAAAGTAAAAAATTCTTTAAAAAAAACAATTATAAATTTTCAGTCAAAAATGATCGAACAGCACCAGAGAGTTAAGTATAAATAATTTATTAAGTGCATTTATCATGTGCATCATTTTAAGTGACCAGTGGCACCAAACAGAACAACAAAAATAATTAATAATATTTAACAATCCTTCCTTTGTTTGATTAAACAAATAGTTAAATAGTCAAATTCACACTCAATTCAATTGACATATGGAAGGCAGGAAAGCTGCAGCTTTAACAACAACCGCAACAAATTAGCAGGAAATGAAAGGACTTAGTTGAACATACCCGTTTGCTGATTGGTAGATGCAGTCCTCCGTGTTTGTACAGAGCAGCAGTGCTCTCCCGCCAGTCATGGTGCTAGCAGATGGCATCCTACACACACACAAACAGACAGAAATAAGTATTTTTAGACAATAAACATGGAAATATCATAGTTTCAGGGACATATTCAAGGATAGCACCATTTCTGTCAGGACCATTATCGTCAATAACACCCTGCACATCCATGCAGCCATCCAATAACCCTCCTTACGGTTAACAGAACAGAATCATGAGAATGTATTGCAGATATCAATAATGTCAATATTTTAATGTACAACGTAATTTGAGAATTTAGTCTGATTCAAATGGGAATCAGAATGCCAAATCCTGACTGAAGACAGGTGGAGCTGGGGAGGGAGGAGGGTAATTAGCTCCTGAGAAACGTGATAGCTGTTGATAATACTGAAGGAGCTTATATATGAATACAGTGATAGACGTCGCAATCTTATAGGTAGACGTTTATCAGCTGAGAGTCACTAACTAGTAACTAATGTGACCTGCCAGAGCTAATGCTACACTTGATTGTATTCATTGAAATAGATTGAAATACCATGCATATACCATTCTATATGAATATGGCATTCACTACATATCAAAATAGCATGGTATCACAATCTGAAACCATCACTGTATGCACGAGTTAGAGGAAACAGGGATTTGGGGGTTCCCTAAGGACCATGGTAAAGACACAGTACTTTAGGTTAAGAAATATTGGACATTTACAACAGTCATCCATTTATCAAAGAGCAGAATCCTCATGACACAGGAGTGGACTCAGTCCTGGAGGCCGGATGAGTCATAACTCAAACACAAAAGACTATAGTCAGAGAGTTTACAACAGACTGGTTTCTACAGTTACAAACATCCCAGTTTTGCTTCATTTGGGAAATCATCACTCTTACTCTCATAGTGAGGGTTAGTGATCTGAACAAATGTCTAACGTCAGAGAAATGTCACCCACAAAATATTCAAAAAGTTCAAAATATCGAGGTAAAAAAAAAGAGACCAAACAGAAGAAAAAAAAAAAAAGGGAAAAAACTCAACGTGACCTACAACCTCTTATTTCTCTCTGCTCTGTGTTTTAAAGGAGCCAGTAATTATCAACCAGCCAATAAAGAAAACCGTGCTAAGCAGCCGGGGATGTTTTCGAGCGGTTCGGACCCTCGCCACACAGGTGTTACCACTTAACCAACACATTTGGAGAGGATTGTCGAGTGTGTACGTGTGCGTCTGTTCTTTTTGTTCTGCCAAACGGAAGTATGACAATGTCCATGGGACACAAGCGGGGGTGCAATATAAACGAACCCCATCTGTTTCCACGGCCGGCGAGCGCCATTCCACATGTGCAAGAGCTCAACGATTAACCCACATTCCCAGCATTCTGCCACCACTGGAGCCGGCCGTAAAAACCCTCCTCTCCGGCTCAGATGACGTAAAGGTTACCAAACTGTGCTATTTCGAGTCTACCACGGTGCCTTGAGTCGGTGATTAGGCCTCTGGTGTGTCGCTGGGCTTCAGTGGTACTCAGTGTGTTGATCTATCTGTGGGCGAGTATTCATTGGCATCATTGGCTGTCTTTCTGAGCGTCGGCCAAGAGCAATAATGAGATATTGTTGTGCTGTGGAGTTTCACACTTTGGTGTGGAGAGCCCTCTTATTTTGATGAGCAATTAATGTAAACCTTCCAAAACTTCTGGTACTAAACGGCAGAAGAACTGAAAATAAAATAAAATAAAATAAAATAAAATAAATAAATAAATAAATAAATAAATAAATAAATAAATAGTATTTTTTCAATAAAATAATAAAATAAAATAAATAAAATTTGACAATAAAACAATAAAAAATTAAAAAATAAGATGTGATTGATAATTATTAAAAATTATTAGAAAATTGATAATTCTTAAAAAAAAAAAAAACATTATATAATCATGCAAAATTATTTAAATTATATTTAATATTAATACATTATTTAATATATTTAAAATTAATTAATCTATTAGTCTATCTTAGTGACTTCTAACTGTAAAACAAAGTATTGCCATTGTACGTCAACATTTCCCACAGAGGATATAATTTAATTAAATTGTAAATTACAATTAATAATTCAAATAAGATACAAAACCCAAAAAAATTACTGAAAGAAGAAAAAAAATGATTCATGAATTATTTTAAATTATTATCATTAAATATAAATTGTCAATCTTTCTTTAGTTTGCGGTCTTTTTCTTCTTCTTTCTATCTTCTCTCTTTCTCTCGGGCGACCTACAGCCCTAAATGATTTTCAGCTGTGTGTGTGTGTGTGTGTGTGTGTGTGTGTGTGTGTGTGTGTGTCACATGTTTGCAGAGCAACATTAGCGCCCCCCCCCCTTCTTCTTGTGAAAATGCAAAGAAGAGAGAGAGAGAGAAATGAAAAAGTGAAGAGCCAAAGTTTGAGCATGCCATGTATAGCTGAGCTGCAATGTAACAATCTATTCGTTCAAGTATAGGTGGAATATATCATCTGTAAATTTGTATAATAACTTATAAGTCGTTTAACATCTGCATGCATGCTTAGAAAACAAGCTATATGATATGAATGTCTGTAACACAACCTGGACAAGTTATGTACCAAAGATCAATACGTTTGTTACCTGAGTGTTCAAGTTTGTTCAAATGAGCAATAGAAACTAGTAACACCACTTAAAATCACCTCATCCTGATAGCCACAAACAGTAAATCTGTATTTACAACCTTAATTTTAAGGTCTTTGTTCTCTTCACTATTGTTAAATGTGACCCCTGCGAGATAAGGCGACTTCCACAAAGATGAGGAGAAAGTGAGCCATCTGTTCCAGCCAATAAAAACCTCTATATGACCTGAGGGACCTTTACTGGTCCCGCCCCCTGACCCGATGCCCGTCAGCTGATTGGATGACAGGACGATCATTGTTCTGAACAGAGACAGGATTGGATTGGAGAAATGCAGCTCAGTAATGCTCAGTTTTACTGCTCTTTCATAGTTCAGGGGATTTAATGGAGCTTCCCGTAATGTTTCTCTGAATTATCAGCTTTGTCTCAGAAGTTTCTTCTCTATTTCATACAAATATTTGCAAATAAATGCGTTTAACGCAACTTTAATCGCATACTTAAAGTATACTTGCATAGGGTAATTCCGTGTCAACTCAACCAGAGGGATGTTGTATGCAAATATTTTGATAGAGGGAAATAATATATATTTCTAGTTTCAGTATTATTTGTTCTTCAGACATTAATCTTTAAACACAATAAATATCAGCAGTTTAAAAACGTACCTATATTTGGTTTTTGACCACTGAAAAGGGGAAATATTCAACAATTTGGACATGGAGTCGCATAGGGATCCCCACATCTATGGGATTGAACCAATAGGACCTTAAAATGAAGATTCCAAAAGAAAAGTTTATTAAGAAATATAATCTAGAAGGATATTAAGATAATTTTTTAGAGTTACAGGCGTGCAAAACTTGGAAAAGGAATTTTTATGGCACTCAGAAAGAAATGTTGTATTCAATTGTGTTGATGGAAAAAAACGGGATGCATTTCTAGTTTCAACATTATTTGTTCATCAGATATTCCTCTTTAAAAGAAAAAAAAAAGATCAGCTGTATGCAAAGTGACCCATATTTGGTTTTTGACCACTGAAAATGTGTACAATTGACCAATTTACTCATGAAGCGGTATTAAGATCTCCATATCTCTGGGACTGAACCATTGAAGGCCTTTAAAATGAAGATACCAAAAGAAATGTTTGTTAAGAACCAGAATCTAAAAGGATATTAAGATATTTTTAATACTTCTTGAGTTGCAGGCATGCAAACTTGGGACAAGAAGTGCTTTTTCCCATTTTTTAACTGTCACCGTTGGCATATAATGCAACAAAGATTGCTAAAGTCAACAGTTTAAACTAATAGATCTACCAATCTCTGAGTGGAAATGAAATCATGATGCTGCCATCTTTCTAAAGTCATTTTTACCCGCCTGTAATTTGGCTCCAAATCTCTTACTAAAACTGTCATTTTGACCCCCTCGACAAATAGTGGATTATTCAGTCAATATACATTCATTACATGTAATATTTTGGCTTTCATCACTATTTATTATGTTTGTCTCTCTTCAGAATAAAATATTTCCAAAATTTGGTTGACTTGACACGGTATGACCCTATAGCAAATCTCAACTGCTTGATTGCTTTCCTTGCATCGTCACAAAACGTAAATATTAATCGCACAGCTGTAATCTGCAAACTGTAACTGTAAAGGAGTCGGAAATTCTCGTCCGACATTTTTGCACGTTAAAAAATAAATACGACCTCATGTCGTGTCAATCACGTTTACCGAACACACGTTCGCAACTGTAGCAAACATTTTGAGAGGTGTTTTGACAATTCAGAGCCACCGAATGACGAATATGAAATAATTTCGGACTTAAGGCATGAAGATGTTAAGATATTATAAACATAAATGTAAAGCTGCTTTGATGTGTACTGCGAAAAGCACTAAATGTGACTTTGCTATAAAATGAATGTGGATAGCAATGAGAATTTGTTCATATTGTTTGAGCATCACTGAGATCTCTTTTGAAAGACACATGTGAGATTACTCTTTATCACTGGAGAAACATTTGAGACATCAAAAAGGCCACTTTTGACTTTTGAGGGCATTGCAGTTCTGTCAGATACTTAATATTCATTAGATAAGTGTACAAATCACATGATCACATGAGTGAAGGGTCATCAGGAGCCCTCAGTAATGTTATGCAAGCGACTAACAGCAGATCTTTATCATTCCTGAGACACACAGAGCAGATACAGAGGGAAGAGATGACATGCTTATTCAGTTAGAGCGCAGAAAACGTTTTTTTCCCGGCAGACAAGAAAAGCTTTTAATGTGTGCGATAACGGCTGCAGAGTAAACATGTCAGTTACAGATGGTTTGTGTGCTTGTTTTGTTATACTTATGAACTTTTAAGCCAACTAAGACCTTTATAAATACATAAATAATGTCCTGATTGAAATCTCAAAATGCCTAAATGTGTCTGACGTGTTTTTTCAGATTTGTAGCACAAAAACGCTTCTAGATACGCATATTCTTTTGGTGCATTATTATTCCAAAATGTGTCAGCATAGAGTCAAAATGATGATGCTAATGTTTGTTAATTGCAAAAAGAAATGCATGTTTTTTTTAACAAACAGAAGCTGGAGGTCAACACAAGTATAAGTGTACAAGTTCTGTGTGTTGAAGAAGTTATTTAACTTGGCAAATTTCCTTGGATTCAGCAAAAGAATGTAGATTCGTCACATTTAGTGTACATAACAGCATTATATGAGTGGAACGATGTGTAAAAATGTGAGTGTGTCAGGCGATGTGAGGAGGAGACCTAATGGAAATGGAAGACCATCTGCGTTTAGCTATAAATCTTTTCATTTTTTCTCCGTCATTCTCTCTCACTCGGATCAAGACTAGCTAGCCAAACCCTTCTTGCAGAGCTGGATTGTAGGAGGGTTTCATAAGGGACATTCATGAACACACACATGCAAACAAAGGGTCAGATTCACAAAAGCCAGGTCAAATCCGCATGACATCAGCGGGAACGTTCCAGAATCCGGCATTACGGACCATATGTTCATTCACTGATACTGTAAAAAGAAATTCCAGGACTTTTCTGGTTTTCAAGGACTGCAATCAGAGATCGCACTTATCAAACAATATCGTTAGGATTTTTTTAAAGATTTTTAAAACTCAAATTACAGATTTACAGTATACAAAATACAACTTACAACAAATTTAATCATATATATTAAATACAAAGTATATAATGGCTATTGTTCAATAAATTATATTATAATGTTGGCGTACTTTGTATCGAGAAAAAGTTTTGATGAGGGTTTAGCAGACGGGATGAAGTGTTAATTTTGCGTGAAAAGATTGTATTTGTGTGTTTTTTTTTCGGAATTTTTTTTATTTCATATACAGTAGTCAACATTTGAAGTGGATCAAAACCTTTCATCAAAGTTATACATGAAGTTTGAACACCTGTTCTCATCTTAGGACAACTTTGACTCACTTTTTTGATCCACTTCAAATGTGTGCTTTTGTATACTGTATTTAAATAAGTCAAGTACCTCTTCATAATTATGGCTGTTTTCAAGGGTTTTCCAGGGGCCGGTTTAACAAAGATAGACTTTGACTATGGCTTAGATATAGTAGATAGTCAGACTTCAGATAGACATCTAAATCAGACCGTTGCACAAAGCACTTAAGACTCTGACTATCTTAAGTAGGACTACACTGCAATGCATTCTGGGTAAAATAAGACACTTTTCAAAACAAAAAACATGGCGGATCGAGTAAGCGCATTCAACCGCTCAGTGCAGTTTACCCCAGCGGAAAATATGTGTTTGTTGGAGGAGTATAACACTTACAAGGACATGAGCCATTTCCCCTTTTCTTTTGGCTGTTTGTAATGTAACTGATTGTTACTGCTGGTTGCCAAGGTAACAGAGTCTTAGACATAAGTTAGCCTGGCGGTAAGGTGTCTAATTCTTTTGGTCTAAATTAAGTCAGTCTTTATTTTTTGTGAAACAGTCTAACTTGCATTAGACTAGTCTATGAGCAAATTTTAGACTCATCTAACACTATAGACCGGTCTAAAATAGCTTTGTGAAACCGGCCCCAGGGCTTACATTTCAAAGTACTTTACGCACCTTGTATGAACCCTGACTGCAACTTACAAACGCAGGTTTTAGTGCTGAAATACAGAGAGTGCACTCAAAAATAGCATAATTTACTCATTCTCATGTTTTTTTCCTTGCTTCCTTCATGAGAACACTAAAGATGCTGTTAAGCTGAATGTTCAAGAGCGCATGGTGATTTATAAAGCTAGAAAAAGACTAATAAATGTATTGCGTTTGACTTCAGTCCACCTTGTAATTGCATGCGAAAGAGTGGCCAGTGCATTATTAAAATGCATGCTTTTGTAATTTGGAAGGACTTAAGCGTGAATACATGATGAGAGAGTTTAATCGCTTTATGTTTTGAATGTAGCGCAGTGATGAAATCTCTCCTGAAGGAATGTTTTCTCAGTTCGAGATGTGTCACGTATCCGTGCTGAACAAGTGACCGAGATGTCGAGGAGAGCCAGCTTTAGCTCTGTTTCTCCTCCTCCTCACAGCTGGTTCTCATAAAGCCTTCACTTGGCTGTGGCCCTGAGGGCCCTCGAACCGATGACATCATGCTCTCTGCACTTCTCCAAAACAGAGAGATAGATGTGTGATTTCCACAGAGAGAGGACAGCTTGGCCGTCACTGATATCGTGAGCCAAATCGCAATCACATTTACTCTTCGTTCTCTGTCTTTCCTGTTCGCGGGTTTACATTCTGCTGACACGAACAGGAACGCACTCAGTAAATCTGCCAAATAACTCAGATACTTGCTAACTGAGGATGCAAGAAAAATACATTTAGGAACTATTCCCATTAGACCCAAGTGGAATCTGCCAACTTTTCCCACATTTTCTGCATTGGTTTCGGGGGTGGCGGAACATGCAGAATTACGCAGAATGAATTTAAAAAGTTTTGTGGCTTTGAAAGAAAAAGTTCCACTTAAACTTTCTGTTTCAAAAGGAAATGCATCAACACAGACTGCGCTTGTCAAGCCATTTGTCTTTAAGTTCGGTGAAATGTGTTAAAGCTGAGAGTAGTAAACTCTTAAAGAGAGATAAAAACATCAGCAAATTAACCAAAATATTTACAAACCTGAGATACAGTATATGGAACGTTTCAATTCTGCGGAATACACACACACTCTCACACACACACACATTCACACGCACACACACACACACACACACACACACACACACACACACACACACACACACACTCACACTCACACTCACACTCACACTCACACTCACACTCACACTCACACTCACACTCACACTCACACACACACACACACACACACACACACATTCAAACACAAACACACATACACACACATCCATCCATGCTACATTTACTGCTCTGCCATTGTTATCCTCTACTGGAGAGGACAAGCTTTAGACAGGAACACTTCTAGGTCGGCCACAGAATGAGACAGGAAGTGGAGAGGATACGGCAAACAATTCATCTCACCACTGTGAATTGTTGTGCATTTGAATCGCAGCTATGTTCCCTGTAGTTGCGGTGTCTGGATTGTAAAACATTACAATAACGTTCCAATAACTTATTGTTAATGATACTCTTCCGGGACATGGAGGAGGATGATGGCTGTTTACATTTGCTTCGGGTCAAACGAGCACAGTGAAACCGTAGAAGTTGTAATTATGGTTTTAAGACAGAACCACATGACCAACCGCGCGACACTTTAGGCCTCAGGGGAGAAAACGGCATGACAAACTCTTGTTTTCTTGTTTACGCAAGCGTTAGCTAGGGGCGACATCACGGATAGTTAGTCACACAGGAAGAGAGATAACAGGATGTGGAATTACAAGACCCCAGTAATCTCTCATGTGTCTCCTCTGGGGGTTTAAAAGAGATCTCAACAATGTTTCACAATGTGCTCAGATTTGCCAAGATATTATTATCTGCAATCAAATGTTAATCTAATTTAGGAGAGTCGGTTTGATCATATTCCCCTAGGAAAGAAAGCGTCTCTTTAATGTCTCAGTTGTTTCTCCTTGACAGCAAAATTGAAGACTTTCTGTTTCTAATGAGAAAAAAACATGTCTCCTCTAGAGATTCAAGAGAGATCTCAACATCTCAAACGATAGTTAGGTTTTCCAAGAAGTCTGCAATCAAATGCCAGAGATCTCAGTATGAACACGCACATTTCTTAAACTCTCTCAAGACCAAAAGGTTTGAGTTATACTATGTTTCATTGTGTAAACGTTATAGATTTTAGGTATCTTGGCAAATCCGAGACTCTAAAAACCAGTAAAGGCAAAAATCAGACAAAAATCATTGGTTCTCCAAAAAATAGATTAAAGGTCAATAACTAAAGTCACAAATCATGGAGACCATCTGATTTTGATCTGAAGAGGAAAACCAATGTACGCTTTTCCTTGGATTCCAAATGTAACTGAAGGTCGTGAAAACTTTCAGACCTTCACTCTGGCGGTTTGGTTTACATTCACTCTGGAAATGTTGATTTTGAGAGTGAGCTGAGGGCAAAAAAAAAGAGAGGAGAGGAGGAGAGAGAAACAAGAGGTTCAGTTGCTTGGTGGATCGTTGACTCCGGAAGAGGACTTTCCCAAGCTCTCGCCACGCAGGGCTCCGATGGGAATAGCGAAGGGAATTGTAGGAATCTGTCTGCGCTGAGGCGCATAGGGCCGGTGGGAATGGCCAGGCGGAACCACAGAAGCGTGAGGGAAAACAGGAAGTGTAACTGGAGATCTGGCTTCGAGTCAAGCCAAGAGCGGAGAAAAAGTTGCGGTATGCGAGTATAGGGGCCACCGTGAGTTGCGCTGATCGAGGACCACCACCTATATCTAAGATTAGCATTGTAGTTCCTACATGAGATCGAGACAACGCCACTCAGATCAGACAGAAAGAGACAGATTTTACTGCCATGGATATCCATTTCAAGTGGATTCTGGGTAAAAATTCTAATCCCCCAAAAACCACGGCCACCAAAAATGATCTTTTTCTTCATTCTGCATCCTCAGGATGCTTCACGACTCTGGGAGAGAAAGGCATTGGATTAAAAATGCTTTGTTTTATCCTGATCGGACCAAACATGTGTACTCAAGATGACCTCTCATCACCCCCATCCTTCCCTTGTAAATGTCCAGGTTTAAGGATACAAACAGGGACAAAAACCGAAGCTCAGCCACATGACTCCCGGAAAGGAATAGTCTTTGGAAATGGTTTTCCCTTGTAATACAAGAACTCCAGAAGATCCATAAACTTGGAAACTGCATGTTCCTCTGCAAACATTACCAGCTTTAATGCATCACCGGGTGTTAGAGCACAGATATTTCCATGATTTTCAGGGCAGGATTGTGACCTAGCATGGAAAACAGGCGTTTATATATTAAAAAAGGGCTTGTGCACATTTTATAGAATGCTCTTTGAGAGCCAATTTGGTTAGTTTTTGATCAGTTATCCAAACCACTTCTGCCAATTTTATCCCGCAACTTTGCCTCCAGTTACAATTTGCTAATGTTCCCCTGCAGCCTTCCCAACACAAACATCTTATCCTCTTCAAGGTCCGTGCCTAGAAGGTAAACCTCACTGAGATTCACATTTGCTGCTACAATGTTTATGGCTATAAGGGTTAGGATTACTGCATGACACCAAATAAAAACAGTATAGGAATTTGCACAACTAAGCTAGCATCTCAACATGACCCTGACTCAAACAAGATGTTTTCCCCTCAAAAAAGCAGGGTATTCTTATGATACGTGATACAGGATTAGTTAACAAGGTTGCACATGTACATACCAGGCTGTGTGTTTGAGCGCGACTGTAACAACTAAAGCATTGTGTGAAATCTCGGCCAGGTGCGTCTCCACTTGCACAGGAGGACAAACTGTGTAACTCACATTACCTGAAACACCTCTGACAGGGAAACAGAGCTTTGATGAAAGAACAACATGAACTTATCAGTCGTGCTGAATATAAAACTAATGACTTAATAATACCCTTCCAATATAAAAAAGTGAACATTGCAGGTTTGGTTTACCAAATAAATTGGATTGAGGTCTTACAAGTAATTACAAGTCATTAGTTTCATTATTTGTCCCTCAACAAAAGCATATCTCACCTGGTTTTCCTTTAGGACTCGCATTTTACAACGCCATCCAATACAATTCCTGATCCGTAAACCACATTTTTATCATATTTTATTGTACTTTGTTCACGGTTTTCTTGAATGAAGGCTTGTTACTCAACCTGTCCATGTTGGCATCTGTCTAATTCAACTAGATTCTACCAAATGATTAACAAATTAGCACCAAGCTACTGTAGAGTCTGATTGGACACACTGGCTTTTATTCGTCAACAACTGCAGATATGAAAGAGCTTTCTCCTTCCTTTAAAAATGTAATAAGCAAACAGGGTGAAAAGTTGAAAGTCTTGAGTGTTGCATGACAGTGCTTGACCAGTGAGAAATGCAGAAGACAAGAAAAAACTTGACTCTTCACTCCGAGAGTTCAATGAATTGGAGAATGTTGACACGAGTCATGTGAAAGGGCCTTTAGGCTGCACTTCTTAGATGGTTTGCTGTTTCCAAAAAGCTGTAATTGGTTGCAGATTGGAAATTTGCAGGCAGAGAAAGAGCGAGAGAAGAAAAGAAGGCAGTATTAAAGTGCTTTAGAAGGTAAAGAGGTATTTCAAACAACCCACGCTAGGAGAGGAAGAAGAAACATCCCACGTTCCAGATGGGGAAGAATGGATTGTTTTACTCCGCCTCACCCACATTCTCCTTTTTATTTTCTTCTTGTTCCTTCCTTCCTGTCGTCTTGACTCTCCATGACACTTCCACGTCACATCTCTTGTCTTTGCACAAATCACATGTCCTAATCTGGCCTTGATGATGAGCATTGCAGTTCATCCTATTCTCTGAAAGTACTTTGAGGACTGACAATTGATCTTTCTAATGATTGATTGATGAAATATAGTCAGTTTCCTCTTTTTACCACCCACATAATGCAGATATACAGGGTTATGACTGTCCTTTGAACAATGTTAAAGGTTTAGTTCACCCCAAAATTTAAACTGTCACTATTTACTCACCCTCATGTCATTGCAAACCCATTTCTTTCTTCTGTAAAACACAAAAGGAGATATTAAACAGAATGTTTACAAGGATGTTGTTAAAAACGTACCATGACCATGACCTATTAAGCTCCAAAAGCACAATAAAAGTAGTCAACTCGTGCAATACAAAGTTCTGTCACGAAACTCAAGATGGCACAGACCGATTGGTCCTTAAAGGGATGGTTCGGAGTAATTTCAACCTAGGGTCCTTTGCACCATGACCTCGAGCCAAACACCCCCCCAGAAGCCTTTTTCCCTTGGTTGAACATTATTAAAGTTAGAGCTTATTTAGAGATATCAGCCGAATGGCTTAGTGCAGGCGCTAATGGATCCTACGATGTATCTGGTAAATTACCCCACTGATAATGCCCAGAATGGTACCAAACTTCTATAGTAGTACAAATAGGTTCTGTACTCATAAAACGAGGCATTGTAAAGTTTGTAAGTACATCAGGAGTTTATTTAAATAACACTTGCCTGATGGCTAATGCTACTGCTAACCCAGACGTCGACGTGATTTGGGAAAAGCACGTAAAAGTCCTGGCAGAAAGCGATGCATAAGGATATAGTGTAACGACAGCGATCTATTCCACCAAGAAGAAAACACATATCAACAGTGTCATATCCATTACCAAGCCAAACATGATGAGAGTTGTCATGACAGCACTATTTTCCAAGTCTTCTGAAGTTATATCCTAACTTTCATTGGGGAACAGACTAAAGTTTGCGTATCTAACTTTGATTTAAATGTGTTGCATGACGCGTCGCACCTGGTTTGATGTCAACGATGCCCAAAGGCATTGGGTGATGCGTGTGACGTTACGATAAGGTAAGCTTAAAAAACGGAAGCATGGGAGCTCTGATGGATAAAGACTTAAATTTTGGTCTGTTACACACACAAAGTTAGCGTATGATTTCAGAAGACTTATGCGAGTCCAGGGCTTGACATTAACTTTTTTGTTCACCAGTCACTGTGGCTCGTGGTTCTCCAAAGTTACAAGCCACTCAGAATTTTCACTGGCCACAATTCTGACATCGATACCATGGGGAAAAACTGCCATATAGATATGTTTAATATCATCTCATAATTTGGCAGCCGTTATATTAGGCTGCTGTCACTTTAAGACCTGACATACTGATCCATTATACTTTTTTATATAGCCAATATACTTTACTTTATGTGTGCACTTTGGGTGTGAGCACAAAATCTGCGGGAATGAGTAAAATTATGCTCAAAACGCGCAATCCCACGCCGAAATTAAAGCCCTATAACACCAACAATATTCATCCGGAGCAAATGAAGCGAGTGAGTGAGGAGAGGCGGGTTTGTGTGTAACTCGCTGTCGGAGAGATTAGAGAGCGAGAACGCGCAGCTGGTATCGTGTCTCCTGCGGAAGAGTTTCAGATATTTCAGTATCGATATGTATCGAAAAATCTATATTTTTGCAACACTGGAATGCACTTAATTTATTATTTCAGATGGCTTTTTAAAAGATTACATTTGAAAAATGTATATTATATAAAATTCAACCAGCCAAAGTGGCTAGTAGGAGTGACTGCATTAAACACCACTGCTGAAATACACACACATTTGGCAGGTCGGCGGGTGTTGATGTCAAGCCCTGTGGACAACTTTTGTCGTTTTAGGAGCTGAGGTCACTGTAATATTCTTTAAAACTTGGAATGACATGAGGATGAGTAAACTACGACACAATTAAACCTTGATGTTTGCTCTGTCCCTTTCTATCTCTATTCTTGAGTCCTACAAAAACCACTGAACCTTGACTGAGACGGCATCAGAGCGACAGCTTGCAGGCACGGCTCCTTAAGGAGTGGGGGCTGGAAACTCAAAGAGTTATAAAAGAAGGAGGGTTACAGAGGAGAAAGACGGGAAGGAGAAGAAGGGGTGGAGGTCAGTAATCACAGCATCTGCGGTCCGTTCCCTTCCACTACAACACAAAGCCCCGGAGCTCACGGATTCCTGAGCAGCCAGAATTCCCTCACACGCACTGCAGGGCAAATTCTACAGCTGTTGCCGTGGAGACAACCAGAGCTCAGAACGGCAGTACGGCCCTGTGTCCACCAAAGCATTTTTTTCACGCTCCTGGCGTATTTTTCCAATTGTTTTCAATGGGAGCGCCACGTTTTTAAAAAACCATGAGCGTAATGAGGTGCTGAGCGTCTTTTTCACGCTGAAGTGCTCTGTGTTTTTTACCAGTCACCGAGAGTTGAAGAATGTTCAACTTTGGGTAAAACGCAACGCTCATCACTGTCACTTTTTACCCAGTGGAGGAGGGGCGGGACAAATACCACTCCGACTAACCGTCACATTCTGCTTGTACAACGTCAACAGAGGACAACAACATAAGGCCGCGTGTCCACCAAAGCCGTATCCAGATCTGACGAAGACCTTCGCTTGGACCCGATGACAACGCAGTGCTGAAGTGCCTACTAGTCTCTCCCTATGGAGGATCCCTTTCCCACTCTACAGATAAAGCGTTGTCGGGAAACTCAATTCGCGTACCTACCCCGAAGTGATAAAATAAAATAAAATTCAGTATCAAGATTTATAAGGAAAGACCAGTACTTTGTTTAAGCTTGGTTTGTAGGGAATTACAAACCTGCGCACATATGTTCAAACACACATAACTATAGAACCAATTCTTAATGCGCATGTGACCGCCATCAGCGTTTCTCACAGGTTCGCGTTTAAAGTCTGTGTAGAGAGAATGGTGTCGTCTTAGCGGCCCCTAATTTCACACAACAAATGAGCGACGGAAGCGACTCAATCAAAACTAACTTTAGCTGGAAAATAACTTTATTAAAGAACCACTATAAAGCCAAAACAATCTCTGTTACCTGCTTTGAAACAATCTAAATTGTTAAAAGCGCTATATAAATGAAGATGACTTGACTTGACCAAAGCGTTTTTAGCACGGTGAAAACGCCTTACTGTGGGGGCGCTAGAGAGCGTTTTGGCAGCGCAACGCTTTTGTTTTGTTTTTGTTGTTTTTGATGCTTTGCTTGCTATTGGTGCGTTCAAGTCCTCCTGGGAAGTGCGTACTTACGAGGTGGGAAGTCGTGTTTACGTTGAAGTCACATTCGCCGGAGTAAGACGGCGGTGTACTTTCTCTTAATTAATTACACAAAAATACAGCAAGATTCTTAAACTCTAGTTTTAGAAAATGCAGAACAAAGAAATCTGCATCAGGTGTGCTTTGCTTTTTTATGTTTTTATTTATGAAGCCACAGCAAACTTTATCGTTACATATTACATTGTTATATTATAATGCCATCATATTCTGTGCAGGTAATAGCTTACTTCGCTCTAAATAGAAAAGCCTGACAATGTCACTGCTAAATACCTTTAAGTATTGTGGTATTCCGAAATGTTTCTCACTGACACCCCCCCAACTCGTAAAGATCGGGGCTTAAAGAAAATCCCGAGCTTCCCACTCGTATTTACGACATTTTGTGGTGGCGTTCATGTGCGTTCAACACGATCTTTAAGAGATGACTAGGAGGCACCATATGATACGGGTTTTCTGCGAAAGCGTAACTAGTATCTAATTTTACAGGTCGTTTGTTTCTTTGTTGTTTCTATCTAAAAATGTCGATAGATTATAAAGTATTTGCTCTGGCTCTTGTTTGAAATTATTTTGTTCCGTTATTATGCTTCTTGTTGTCCTCTGTTGACGTCGTACAAGCAGAATGTGACGGTTGGTCGGTGTGGTATTTGTCCCGCCCCTCCTTCACTGTGATTGGACGGCTGGGTAAAAAGTGACAGTGATGAGCTCTGCTGTGTTTTACCTAAAGTTAAACATTCTTCAACTTTCGGCGACTGGTATAAAACGCGAGCTCTTCAGCGTGTATAATAATACGCTCAGCGCCTCGTTACGCTCATGACTTTTTAAAAACGCAGTGCTCCCATTGAAAACCATTGGAAAAATACACCAGGAGCGTGAAAAAACGCTTTGGTGGACACAGGTCCCAAGGAAACATTCCCAAAGGTTGCACTGTAAACCAGAAGGGTTTCGCTGACAGAAAAACATGAAGCATCTGGTCTGTCACAGGATGCATTTACATGTGTATGACGCTTCTGCAAACACAGTAGGCCTACAATAGACACAGATGTCTGTTCCCACATGTCGCAGGAAATCACACACACAAAGACTCACCAACATATACACACTACGTCAAGCATCACTAGCTCATTTATTATCATTAGAGATATGAACATAAGTAATTAACTCATCTTGCAGAGTTTGTGCTCCAGACATGGATTATTCCTAAAATCAGTGATCAGACTTACGGGGCCGAAAAAATACTTACATTGAATGAGGGACTCAAGCCATATCTACAGATCAGAAGATCACAGTGACCATCTATTATACAACACAGAACACAGTACCAACCACATAGTAACACCCTAGCAACCCTCCAAAACACCCTAGCAACCAAATAGCAACACCACTAACAATCATTCAGACCAACTAGCAACATCCTAGCAATCACCTGACATCCACCTAGCAACACGCTAGCAACCCCCAGAACACCCTAGCAACCACCTAGCAACACCCCAACAATCATTCAGACGACCTAGCAACCACCTAGCAACACCCCTAGCGATCATTCAGACCATCTAGCAACATCCAAGCAATCATCTACAACACTTCTACAGGTAAGAACTACTAAAAATCAAGTTCCTGCATTCAGTTCCAAAGGTTCCCAATAAACAAACCAGATGGAAAAATGTCCCTCTGTTGGCTCACTCAATCCTGTTCTTTCCTCCTCAACTCATCCTTTGACCTCGTGACTCTTTATTAGAGTCATTTAAAGTGAGCCATTAGTCACAGACCAGAGACAAACAACTTAACTCTCTCTCTCACACACACACACACACACACACACACACACACACACACACACACACACACACACACACACACACACACACACACACACACTCAAACACACACTGCTTACTCAGAACTGATAGCTACGTGCCTATATTGATCACTTTGTCTCGGTACGTCTGCCGTCTGAAAAAAAACGGAGCAGAAGTTTGATGTGTCATATTGGAAAGACTGTGGGATTCTGGGAATTTCCTGTCCCTCGTTGCGAAAAACAAAAACATTTTAGTCCTAAATAGCAGTTGCAAATAAAAGCACGAGGACGAGTCACTGCAGAAATATCCCACGCAGAATATGTTCTCTGCTAAGAAACACCAAAAATAGACATAAACTGATTCAAAATTGATTCAGAGGTCCAACACTCTCGGTTCTTTTGATATTTACATAATTTATGAATTATGAAGTCATGCCTCAGTCAAACTCTCACTCAGACTGTTAATAAACCATCAACCATCAGATATCTATCAATCTATCAATCTATCTATCAATCAATCAATCAATCAATCAATCAATCAATCAATCAATCAATCAATCAATCAATCAATCAATCAATCAATCAATCAATCAATCAATCAATCAATCAATCTATCTATCTATCTATCTATCTATCTATCTATCTATCTATCTATCTATCTATCTATCTATCTATCTAAACTATCCACCCATCCACCCTCCATCCATCTATCCATCTATCCATCTATCTATCCTCTCTCTTCTTTAGCCAGGAATGCACTGATTAACAGTTTCCCTCTACTAGTAACTTTGAACTTTCAGCCTTTGAACTACAAACCAGCTCGAACTACAATCACTTCACAAACAAACCAGTTTGTTCTGAAAAACACTAGTTGTTCTACTTTAAACGGCATACATTTAAACAATGCAAATTACACACACATACACAGGTTCAGTTAGCTATTTAAATGAGGACATACCATAGACTTTTATATACTGTATACATTATTCAAACTAATCATGAAGACTAAAGACTAGATAAAGATAAGATTTTTCCTTATTTTTGTATTTGTAATATATTTATTTTATTTATCTTTTTATTTTTAGAATTGTTTTTTACCATTACCATTTTTATCATGGAGGTTTTGTCAGAGGCAATTTTGTTCCCAAAAGTAAACACACACTCACACACACACACTCACACACACACACTCAGACTCACGCACACACTCACAGACTCACTCACACACACAAACAAACACACACATACACACACACACACACACACACACACACACACACACACACACACACACACACACACACACACACACACACACACACACACACACACAGACTCACGCACACACTCACACTCTCTCACACACGTACAGACTCTCAAACACACACACACACACACACACACACACAGATTCTCTCTCTCTCTCACACACACACACACACACAAACAAACAAACACTCACACACGCACACACAGACTCACGCACACCCACACTCTCTCTCTCACACACGTACACTCTCTCAAAAACACACACACAGATTCTCACTGACACTCACACACACTCTCTCTCACACACACCCACAATCTCTCTCACACACACACACACGTTTCTTTCTCTTTCTCTCTCTCACACACACTTACACAGATTCTCTGTCTCTCTCTCTCACACACACACACACACACACACACACACACACACACACACACACACACACCTTGCTCTGTTGCTTGCGTCCTGCAGTAGTGCAGTGGTCTCTCATTTTGTGAAATCTGACCCCAGGAAAGACGGCATCCACTCTCATGATCAGATCAGTTATTCCCTTCTTCTTCTTCTTCCTCTTCTTCTCTTCCTCCCTCTTCCTCCTCACGCACACGTTCAGCTGATTAAATCCTCTTTCTTCCCCAGCCGGTCCTCGTGTTTCCTGCAAACAGCACGGTCGCTCTGATACACTCAAACTCCAACTTTATCTCTCTCCAGTGTTTCTGCCTTCCTCCTCTCTCATTCTCTTTTCCCACCCCTCCTCTTTCCCATCGGAGTCTTTCTCCTCCTCCAAACCCCCCACTGCTGAACTAATCTGCAGCTGGACGAGTGATTGGACGCCCGGTTACTGTGGAGACCAAGTGTCCTGCTTTAAAAGTCGACTGGAGCACACACACAAAAAACATCCATCCATCCGAATGACCGGAAGCTCCAAAAAGTATTCGGATACTTCAGCCATTCTTAAAAATGGACCTGCAGCAAATAATAATCTCAGGTTATTCAAATCAATCAAAACTAAGTTTATCTGGACAATAACTTTATTCTAGAGCTGCTGTAAAGCCAAAACAATCTCTGTTACTGTAATTTCCTATTATCACTGTAAAGCTGCTTTGAAACAATCTATATAGTTGTATATAGCGCTGTATAAATGAAGGTGACTTGACTTGACAGGTGAGATCTCTCAAATGTTTCTCCCATACGGAAACAAGATGAAATAGAAATCAAATAGAAACTTTTCCTTACGTCTCTCCTATTTCTCCTTAGAAAAGATTAAAGGGGTGGTATAATGCCCTTTTTACAAAATGTAAAATAAGTCTCTGATGTCCCCAGAGTGTGTATGTGAAGTTTTAGCTCAAAATACGCACCGTTTTTGTGTGTGTCCCTTTAAATGCAAATGAGCTGCTGCTCCCGGCACAAGGGGCGGAGCTTCAACAGCTTGTACTCACACACACATGCACTGAAAATTTCAAAACCTTTTAGCCTTTTATGTTCAAACCGGAGTCAGACAAAGATGGAGAGACTCAAGAAGTGACAACATTCTGAATGGTTAGTTGATGAATTTATGCAGCTTATGTGTAATCTTCTAGTCATTGATTAGCATATTCTGTCATGATAATCTATAAATCGTGTTCAGGGGGCGGGGTTTATGTAAATTTTAGGGTTTGTGATGTCACTAACCCGGGAGGAATGTTGTGTAGTCTCTACCAGCCGTTTGTTGTAGTAAAGCGAATTCTTTAAAAGCAAATCTCTCCCTTTGCTTTGAACTTTGAGTGTCGTAACTTTGCAGAT
The DNA here is from genome assembly GCF_964197995.2 of Scardinius erythrophthalmus. Lineage (NCBI taxonomy): Eukaryota > Metazoa > Chordata > Actinopteri > Cypriniformes > Leuciscidae > Scardinius > Scardinius erythrophthalmus. The sequence continues at coordinate 5,170,793 of NC_138244.1, forward strand.
GTTGTTTATGATCAAACAGCAACATTACACACTAACTAAAGTTAGAAAAGTCAAATCATAATCAACCACCCCTTTAAGTTAAGGATCGTAAAAATGTCTCAAACTACTGTACGCTCAAGTTTGCAATCAAAATACAGACTTTTTTTCAGTGAAAATTAATGTGCATCATTTAGTGAATGTTTGAGCTCATATCTCTGACTTTTGATCATTTTTGAAAAATTTTCACTCTTACTGTATGACAACTTTTGAGTCCCTGAGAAGCATCTGCCTCTAGGTTGGACACTGCAGTGTAACTGAGCAATAATTGTATTACAATGTATTTGAATCAACTGGAGATTTTCAACTATGATCATGTTCAACTAACACAAAGTCACACAGTACTTCTGTTTTATCATATCAAAACGTTCTAATGCAATGACATTCAGACATTTTGTGTGTGTATAGGTGTGTGTCACTGTATTCTGCTCATAAATTGCTTTTTCATAGGCAGTTCTCAGCTGTGTTGAGAAAAATATTAAGCTGTTTTCAACATTGATAATAATCAGAAATGTTTCTTGATCATCAAATCATCATATAAGAGTGATTTCTGAAGGATCATGTGACACTGAAGACTGGAGTAATGATGCTGAACATTCAGCTTTGATCACAGGAATAAATTACACCTTACTATATATTCACGTTAACTTACTATAAACAGCTACTTTAAATTGTAATAATGTTCCAGTCTTTACTGCATTTCATGAAATATGATCAAACTGATTCACATTACATTAATATCAAGTACGTTTTGTAAGAGCTTATTAAAATCAGACTGTTTTGCTTTACATTGGCTTGCGCAACCATGTTTCTACGTCACATGTTTATAATATGGTTTGAAGTTGAGGCCCCTGAGGCCCTCTGAGGATCCCATGTGAAGGACAGTCTTGGCTGGACTTCAGGAGAGGAGGAGGAGAGAGACTGGAGGGATCGAGTTACGCACAGATTTAACTGGAGAGTTTGCAGGCTTAATGTAATCAGTGTCTTTTGTTGCTGTTGTGAAGCTTTTGTGCTGGATTAACTCTGGCTTGCACTGCTGATCTTCAAGCACAGTCGACTTGTAAAAGTCATTAAGTTCAACAGAAAGCAATAATTGAAGGATCTCGAAGTTTGCAACATCTGAATAAGAAATGCACATAATAAACACATGTATATTTGAAATATGAGCTTTCTAAAGAAGAAAGAAACATCATCCACAGCATATTAACAGAGAAGCAGAAACGTTCAGATGAGATCAAAGACACTGATTATCAGGTCTGTCACTTTACCTGCTTCATAATGTGTTTATCTGATGCATGAGAGATGAGGAAGAGGAGGACGAGGAGGAAGAGTGGATGACTTCTGCCCACAGGACAGTCGTAATGACAAAACACAGTCATCACAGCGACCTCTACAGCACGACACGGGGAAACACAGAGAAAACGAGTGTTTGTTTGTGGGAAATGTTCTTTGGACAGAAGGAAGAAAAATAAACAGACAAATTGATTGAAATGGACGAAAGACTGAGAGAGTAAATCATTGACTGACTGACGGATGGTCGAGTTAATATTGTCGGACTGAATGGGAATCTCTCTAGTTGACTTGAATAATTTAGTGAAACATTATACTATGACATGAATAGGAAATATGCATAGACAAACAAACAAATACCGGTAACTTCACATTTAATAATTTTAAAAGGGGTTTCACTTACTATTTCTTTTAGGATGCTGTTATATCGTGAGTGTTTACATCGAATGTATGTCTGCCCACATTTTGATTTCCGGTACGTGGTTTAATTAATTAACTAATCAATTTATTTATTTATTTATTTATTTATTAATTAAGTTTTAATTTACTTTATTATGATATATTAATTATAATATATTTATTTATTATAATAAATACATTTTTAAAGACGACTAATTAAGATATTGAAATATAATACTAAGAAATAAAGTGTCATTTAATAATCTTGAAAATGTCACATTTATAGTACAGGAGAGGTAATACATAATATAAACAACAACCACAATAATAATAACAACAAACGTTTAAAATAAATATATGAATATTATATATATATATATATATATATATATATATATATATATATATATATATATATATATATATATATATATATATAAAATACATATAAAAATATAGGCCAATAACAAACAAAACTACAATAAAATAATATATTTTATATTAAAAATAAAAACATTTAGTCACTATGTTTTGTTTATTTCTTTACTGTGTTTGTTTATTCGTATTTTACATTTTACGTTACAATGACTACTTACATTTCTTACTATCTTGTGTTTATTATTGCTGAGCTGATGATTTACTGGGTTTTAAAAATAACTTTATTAACAAATCTTTTCCATTTTTCCAGCGCGGAACTAATGTTGAGAAGAGTCACACGGAGGGATTTATCAGCCGGACCCGAGAAGAGGAGCAACATTTCATAACCAATATGTGAATGAATTAATCTGAATTCGTGTTGAAATGTGGAGGTACAATGTTAACTTTCTAAACAGCACTACATTAGAGCTCTGTCAGCGAAAAATACAGGAGAAAAAGAATAGGCATGCATTTGATCACGTGTTATATGTATTTGCAGCTTTTGAATCTTTCTGTTCATGATATAATAACTTAATCGTACATATAAAGGTTTTTCATTGCTGTGCATGTATGTTTTAGCACTACATAATTCCCCATTTGTAAAAGGGAATGTTTGCCTGATCAAAATCTGAAAATAACTGCAATAAATTGCATTTGATCTACATGAATACCTAAACAATAATAATAATAATAATAGCAACTGTATCAATAATGTCTGCATTCTGCACAAAGCGCCTGTTCCAGAACTTCAGCTGCATTGTTCACAGGGTATCGGTTCGAATCCCGTCCCGTAGAGTCTTTCTTCTTAAAGGTACTCGTCTTTTATCTCAAACCCCCAAAGTGGGACTGTTCTGTTGGACTGCATGTGGCGTCACTTACGCCTCCGGCCAGGAGTCGGTCCATCAGAACCGAACCACAGAGAGGAAGTCAATCGCCCGGGTGCAAATCCACAGGTTAGTGTTCGTCTTGCGTCTGGGACTCCGTGCCTTGGTGCTTTATCTGAAGTTCAGCCCCCTTCTGCTTCTCTATCCCCTGACTTTACTATCACACCGTTGGGCTTCCCGCTGGTTGGACGCACTACTTTGGGTCACTGAGACATCTGGACCTACTTTTATCAAACTGGGCCAGTGGGCCAGCACCAGACGGGACCTCTTCTCGCAGGACTTCTGCGACCGCTTCTCAAGGCTTCATGTGCGAGTAAAGCCCCATCCCTGGATTCACACCAAGCTGTGTCTGAGGAGGGCGTTTGGGGAAGGATGGAGGCAGATGTTTGTGTTTGAGAGTAAGGAGCCTGTGGGGTCGGGATGCGTGGCACAGGTGTACCGGGCCAAAGCCAAAGTGGCGAGTGTTGAAGATCCGGAGTTCCAGCTTCTGGTGGAGGAGTTGGGGAAGAAGAATCTCCTGGAAGCCTGGGAGATCCCTGGACTGGGAGGAGCTTTGAGTGACCTCTGGGAGATGAATAAAGATGAGGAAGAGACGATGGATGTAAAGAACAGGGGTTCTGGAGAGAGACCCGGTCCAGGCGAACACCCCGAGGAGGAGCGTCTGATACCCGTGGCCATCAAGGTAAGGAATAAAGGTCATATTTATTTTCTTATGTTTCAAACCCGCCACCTCCAATCATCTGGATTAACTGGAATATTTTTATGTTCCGGACAATTCCCAGAGAAATCTTCTGATCTTTATTTTTGTATACCATATTTTCACACAGAAATTATCACACATCAGATTATTAAGGTAAATGACATTTAATGAAAACCTTCAGATTATTAAGGTTTTTTAAATGACATTTAATGTTTAGTTGTTTTACCCTGAGAAAAATATTTTGGTATATATTTATATATATATATATATATATACACTGTATATTCTCCACTAAATTACTAATTTACACCATTAATTTTCATAAGCTCATTTTATTTTGTTTTAACATTTTATTTCCTCTTTTTTTTTTTTTTTTTACTGTAAACTATTTTCTCTCAGAAATACATCAGATTATCAAGGTAAAATAGGTTTTTAAATGACATTTCTTTTTTAGTTGTATTCTTCTGAGATTGTTTTGGCAGATCTTGAAGTTCAAGTCAACATTTCACAGTCTTATCCTGTTGACAACCAAAAAAAGTATGCATTATTATTTGGTATTAAATTACTAATTTACACCATTAATTTTCTTATAAACTAAACACATTTGATTAAATCTTAACTTAAAATAAAATTCTCTTTTAAATAAATAAAAAAAACTAGTCAAATGATGATGTAGGATGCGGTTTAGTTTTTTTGGCCCTAACTAGGGATGGTAGATGACCATGTTTCAGTGGTTAGCTGGTGTGGAGTGGTAGACCAGCAAAAAACACCTATAATAGTGTGCTAGAATAAAATTTATTTATTGTTTATATTTATTTATGGGTTTATCATCTTTTTATTGGTTCGTGCTTTTTGTCCTTTTTTTCTGTTGTTATTGGGATTTTTAATATGATCTTTATTGTTTTTTCTTCTCTCAGGTTCTTCATCCAGGTATCAGACGGCAGGTGCAGATCGATCTGATCCTAATGAAAGCTGGAAGTTTATTCCTCAACTGTTTGCCCGGCATCAAGTGGCTCAGCCTGCCTGAGATTGTAGATGAATTTGAGAAGCTCATGACCAAACAGGTACTGATGCTTTTATGAAGAACATTCCTTCATGGCATTTAACCTAATCTAAAACCATAAAATAATTTTCGTTGCTTGAAATAAAATAAATGTTAAAGTCAGCGTGAACCGGAAGTTGCGACCGGCTTTACTTCAGGATTGTGACGTATTTTCAGAGTGAAACGGAATATTGAATAAGAAAAATAGAGGGCGTGGCTTGATTTTCCCCTCTGGGAATTGATTGGATCTAGAAAATGTAGGCGTTCCATTCCAACTGATGACATCAGAGGGGAAGTACAAAATTTTCAGATTTTGATTAAAGATTACGAAGACAATTTGCACAGATTAATTGTTTTCCACAAGACTAGTAATGTGCACTAACAAAGTAAATAGGGTTGATTTTGATTAAATTATATTTTATTTTATTTCAGCTAGTTGCCAAAGCAACATTTTTAATTTCCATTTAACTTTAGCTTGTACTAAAATAACTAAAAGTGAAATAAAATAAATAAAAACTAGATGACGTATTTAAAAATAATAATACAAAAGGAAAAACAAGAATAGTACTAAAACGTGAACTAAAATCTATATGAAATAGAAAATTAACTTAATTGAAAGTAATGCGTTACAATATTGCGTTACTCCCTAAAAAAGTAACTAATTGTGTTAATTTCGTATTCATATGGTTGAATTGGATTAATTACTGATTAATCAGTAATTAATAAAGTGAGATTAAATGCATAAAGTATACTTGTGTAATTGAACATATTTAATTATTGCAGGTTATGTAATATTCTGAGTTTGCATTTCTCTGTTTTTATTCATTTTGAGGAATACTGAATCTGTTTTTGTGCAAGTGAGATGAGTACATGCACGTTCACGTTAGTCTAGAGCTACATTAACCATTATATTTATGCAGCGCACACAATCGCACTTACTCCTGATTTCTCTCAACATGGGGACAGGAGAAGCGTCAGACGTTAAATGAGAAAACAAAGTTACTTGCAGATTACTTTTTTGAAAAAGTTTGTTTAAACTTTAAAAGGAATGTGTTACTTGAAAAAGTAATCAGATTACATACCCGCAACACTATAATAGTGTCTCAATGATACTAAAATAACTAAAACATTGATTGTGACCAAGTGTTTTTGTGCTTTAACATCCTTTTTGGTGCAGATCGATCTTCGGTTCGAGGCCCAGAACATGGAAAAGTTCCAAAGAAATTTCAAAGATCTGGAATACGTGAAGTTCCCGACACCCCTCAGACCGTTCGTCACAAGGACTGTGCTGGTAGAAACGTTTGAGGTAAAAGTGGCATCATTTTAATATTGCGTGATCTATTTTATGTCACTAACGCTTTATTTTGTGCTCCTGCAGGAGAGTGAACCCATCTCGAAGTACATGGGCTCTGACGTCCCAGCTGGAATCAAGCAGAGAATCGCCAGGATGGGTGTCGATCTTCTCTTGAAAATGGTTGGTTAAGCAATCACCAGATTAGTTTTGTGTGTTATTAAGGCCTGTTCATACCAAGAAAGATAACTATATTAGCGTTCACACCAGCGGACGATATTGTTCTGTTTATTCTAAGCGCGTGCTTGTCTGCCGCTTCTCTCGGGTCATTTTGACCCGAAACTCATTTTTGTACAAATTTTAATTGAGTGTTCATCAGAGGGATCCAAGACCCTAGGACTTTTGTCGCACTTGAACCACGAATACACACAGATTTTTTTGAAAGGATTCAAGGAGTGAATTTTGTGGTTGAAATTTAAAAACGTAGCAAATTCTTCACTCGCGGGTCAATTCGACCCGCTTAGGAATGAATGGGATGTGAGGAATGCTTCATTACACATAGAAAAGCCTAAAAATGCTAAAAATTCTAACTAAAAATGCTAAAACCTATTTATTTTAAAATGTCTACATGTGTATCTGAATGCACACTGAAGAGAAACTGACTTTAGGACCCAGCAGAACAGCTCATTTGCTTCACATAGAGCCATCATAAGGCCATCTAGAGTCATGAAATATCATGTTATATTATTATTTTTCCACAAGAGGTCTGCAAAGACACCCAATGTAAGATATTTTGAGCTGAATTAAAAGGGTTTATGCATGAAATTGTGAGTTATTTTGAATTTAAGTTGAAAGAATGTGAGGAATGTGCTTAAATTACTAGTTATTTATTATTTATTAATCAAATCTACTAATTTAAAGGTAAATAAAATAATAAATAACAAAAAAGCTGCATTAAAAAATAGAAAAAATTGTATAATAAGTATAATTTTAGGGCTTCGGGTCATTCTTAGAACGAAGTTTAGAGTTATATCTTTGTCGTTATCTTCATAGTTATCGTCATTGGAACGGGCCTTTACACTGGAGTCTGTCTAACTTGTGTTCGCCTCTGGCAGGTGTTTGTGGATAATTTCGTCCACGGGGACCTCCATCCCGGGAACATCCTGGTGCAGGGTGTGCGAGGAGAGGGACCGCAGGACAGGGCCACCCTGACGGACCTGTGGGACACGGTGGTGGTGAGCATGAGGCCGGCTCCTCCGGGCCTGCAGCTGGTGCTACTGGACGCGGGCATCGTGGCGCAGCTCAGCGAAGCGGATCAGCGCAACTTCAGAGACGTGTTCACCGCTGTCGTTCTCAAGCAGGTGAAGAACATGAGCTTCTTACATCGACAGCACTCAGTGTCAATGTACTAAGCCATCCTGAAATGTTGAAGATGTGTTTAAGTTGGCATCAGTGTTATTTTAGTATTATTTACACTACCGTTCAAAAGTTTGGGGTCTGTACAGTAATATCGGGAAATATTATTGCAATTTCACAAGTGGACGACGCTGAATACAGGAGTAAACGGGGTCTAAAACATTTTGAGCTTGTCCACTTTCGACACTTCCAGACGTGTTGAAAACACATTCAACCGGATTGCTTTCGTAGTGTAAACGCTCATGTGATCGAATGTGTTCAAACAGACACAGAAGACCGTCTTCTCTCCGTCTACTGATCTAATGAGTGACATTATGGGAAGAGCTCGAGCCAGACAGGATTTAAACTTTATCGGCTGGAGACCCAAGTTCGGTTTGAAGATGAAAAACATATCAAGCACAATGTTCTCTCTCCTTTCCTGATTTCTAACACACACTCACAGCGTTCGGCTGGTCTTGAGTCTGTCAGAGCAGAAACTAATGCTGAGGCTCTCTGTGTATGTGTTCGACGTCTCCGGTCGCGTTCATATGTAAAATGTGCAAGCTTTTTTTGACCATTAGATGGTATTAAAAAAATGAAAAAGCGCATACTCGAAGAAATCAGGACAGAAGTGGATGAAAGTGGACAAAAGAGACGGATTAAAACACCAGGTGTAAACAGGAATGTGTCTCCCTCGTCTACTTGTGATCCGATCGACTAAAACACATCTCAACACCAGCTGTAAACTGGGCATTTAGTGTATAATGCCAAGGTTTTCTCTGTAACCATTTACAAAGTCAGCAAGTGTGTGATGATGCCTATTGTTTTCAAATTGGTTCAGATTTGAAAAGTCTTGTAGTGTATTCCAGCCTTTAGTTTTAGTTGATAAAGACTAAAAGTTGACCTCATGACCTTGTGTTGCCAGGGCGAGCGAGTTGCAGAGTTAATCCTTCATCACGCCCGCGCCAACGAGTGCCAGGATGTGACGCGTTTCAAGAAGGAAATGGCTGAACTAGTGGATCATGCGCTCAGTGACACGCTCTCCCTGGGAAAGGTTTGGAGTTACACACACCTCCATCACTTCCATAATTCATTATAGATCCATGTTGGCAAAAGTTTGGAATAATTATGATATGTTTAATGTTTTTAAAAGAAGTCTCTTCTGTTTACTAAAGCTGCATTTATTTGATAAAAAAATACAGTAAAAACTGTGAAATATGATCACAATTTAAAATAACAGTTTTCTATGTGAATATATGTTAAAATGTAATTTATTCCTGTGATCAAAGCTGCATTTTCAGCATCATTACTCCAGTCTTCAGTGTCACATGATCCTTCAGAAATCACTCTAATATGATGATTTGCAGCTCAAGAAACATTTCTGATCATTATCAGTTTTGAAAACAGTCGTGCTGCTTCATATTTTTGTGAAACCATGACAAACTATCATTCAAAACTTTGGGATAATAAATTTTCCTTAAAGAAGGTAATACTTTTATTCAGAAATGATGCATTAAATTGATCAAAAGTGACACTAAAGACATTTATAATGTTACAAAAGATTCTATGCCAAATAAATGCTGTTCTTTTTTTGACTAGTAGTGTTTTAATCTATTTATTCTGATGATATTTGGCTGTTTAACATAAGCGGTTTTTCGAAATAGTGTCCAAAAATCAAGCACTTTTTTGTCTTGAATTATTTTAGTGATTTTTTTTTTTTTTGTGTAAATCTTGTGTAAGCATGTTCATGTACATCTAATTTGCTGGCATTACATTTTATTCATCAGCAGCATTAGCAGACATGTGTATCGGCCATTAAAACTCATTTCGACCGACCACTATATATAATCTCTGCTGAGAGATTTCAGTATTGCTGGGATTAAAATGTTGCTTTACATGCCTTGTGTTTCACATAGTATGTGTGTTTTCTAGATCCAGGTGTCCGAGCTGCTGTCGCGAGTCTTTGGTTTACTGATCCATCACAAAGTGAGAGTCGCCGCTTTTACATGATGTTAAATTACTCCGAACTTAAACTGGTTGCATCATTTGTTATTAGCAGAAGTTAGTAGATCTGTAAAAATAATACTTAGTCGTTTAATGTAACATGTACAGTGTTGGGTAAGTTATTCTAAAAAAGTAACTAATTACTAGCTACTAATTACATCTTCAACAGTGTAATTAGATTACTGTATTAATTACTCAATCTAAAGAACTGTCTAAATCTGCTATCGAAAAAAAAAATCTTCATGCCTTAAAATAGCTTGAATGTAACTCGACACCCTTGCCTCATTTAGTATGCGCGGTTCTATGAATATGTAAATGAGCCCCGCCTCCACTCACTCACTCAGCTCAGAGATCCACTGGTTGACGATCACACGTTGATCTGATTAGTTACAAGGTAGTTTGTGACGTCAGAAACACCAGCGATTTCAAAGCGTGTTTTTGAGACTGTCTTTGGTTCACTGCAGTTTTAAGAAGAAAATACTCAGTAATGGTGTCGACTTATGAATTTACACTTAAAGCATATTAAAAACACCATATAGACATATAAACAACATTAAAAACTTTTTTTTTCACCACAGGAGGACTTTAAGTATTATTGACGTGTGTTTTGCTCTGCTCATGGCAGGTGAAGTTGGAGAGTAATTTTGCATCTATGGTGTTTGCCATCATGGTCCTGGAGGGTTTGGGCAGATCGCTGGACCCCAACCTGGACATCCTGGAGATCGCTAAACCCCTCCTGCTGAAAAACTGCACCTCGCTCCTCTGATACTCGTCCATCACACCGCCAACATTTACCTCATTGTTCAATCATCACTCAAACAATGAGTGTCAATCAGGGAATTTAACCTCACTGAGAGAGGAAAATCTGGGATCAATTTATAAGAGTTCGGTCCATGGACAGGGTTATATGGAGAAGTTCAAGCTGTTCCTGGATCAATAATATAGACTGTGATGCTGAGACTGGATTGTACTAATAGGGCCAAATTCAATCTTCATATGTGAACTAAATCCTACAGTCCTGAAGTTTACAGACTTTAAGATGCTAAATTCAATGTCAGATTACAAGGTAAAACAAAAACAAAAAAATATATATATATCCATCTGTTGGGCTGCTTTCACTTTAAGTATGTTAAGTGCTTTTAGACCCAAACCCTGAAAAGTTACATATATTGTCAAGCAGAAGAAGCCTGTTGTCTGTATTAGATTATAGAGTTAGTGCTTACAATCTATGCAAATGTATAAAGGAACCAGATTTTATCCATACACCATGTCCTTTTGTTTGTTTGTGTTCAGATAACATATCATTGGTTAAATATATCAAATATTATGCCCATTAAATGTTTTTAACAATCCAATTTGTAAAATATTATGTGGTCAATCAAACGTGCTAAATGTGAAAATGTCCCTGATGATGATAAATCAATTGTGTTAGTCAGATGGTCTCTAATCTTTACCTTTTAACGTCCACATGACTGTATTTTGTTATTTACCCTCTGAGAAATGGATGAAAATAGCTCCTTTGTGTATTTTGCACTTTTTTCCGAATTAAACTAATAATCTATACTTTGACTTAGACTTTTTGTTTCAATTTGTCTTTTTTATGATGTATGCTCAACGTATACGTGCAAACCCTCACCAGTGATTATTTAAATCTATGGTTTGAACCAGGTTTGTACGCTGAAGTAAATGTTTATTATATTTGTCATATCACGTGGTCGCGGTGTTGCCATAGAGAAAGAACAAGCGTCCGCCGGAAGTGATGAGGAAAGGAGCGTGATGGCGGACGATGCGATGAAAACGGTGAGAAATGATGGATATTTTCATTAAATTACAAAATATCTTGCATTTAATACCTTTAATATGAACAGTGATCTTCTTTATGGTGGTTTATGGTAGTCTGTAAACGCTATTCGTTATTTACCTTCTCGTCAGATTAATTATATCTCCAAAGAGAAAACAATCTAAAAAGATCGACATTTTAAATAATAAAAGTAGCCTGTATTTTATTCATATTTCGTTGAATCTAGAAAAGCAAATCCTGTCAAAACAGACTTGCCTTAAAATCTAAATAACCTTATATTTTAAATAAAGAAAATAAAGTCTGTTTTGGGACCATTAAGATTTATTGAATTGTTTGTCTTGACAATCAAACTGTCATTACTGTAATGCAACGAAATTGACATAATTGTAAATAATTTATACATTTGTTACGCTGTCTCTTCATTTTCTAAAAATATTTCACCAGAACATGATTATTCTCATTGCTTCTCTTGACAGAAAATTAAATATCAAATGCATAATATTTGTCAGCAGTCAAAGTGCACAACAATAAGACAAAATAAAATGTACACAAAATAATTCCAGCACACATGATTTGATTGATTGTGTTGACACATTGGCAACACTTTATTTGACAGTATCCTTGTTACACATGTAATGACTATAGTAATAACTCACCATAACTCAGCAACTAACCCTAACCGTATAGTAAGTACACTTAGTTTATATTACTACTTAAATGTATAATTGCACTGCAAAGCTAAAAATAAAGTGTAACTGACATATTTCTTCTTTTCTGTGAGTAGGATGTGCAGCTGCCTGTGGCCACAGACCTCAAGAAACCTCGTCCAAAGAAAGGTAAGACGCTCTATATACATTTATAATATAAGTCATTTTAAAATACAGTTTTAAATGATGCGAAACAAAACGGAAGCATTTTCAGGGTTCTCCACTTTTGGACGCTACCCATTCATCCTGTGGGTGGCGCTGTTTGCCTTTACTTTCAGTGAAGAGGATTATGGCTCAGAGGGAAAAGTCTGTCCAGGAATAGAACGGATTGAGATCAGATTTTGCCAGGGGGGCTTGTAAGCAAGAGGAGAAAGATGCAGACGCTGCATGTCACAGCGGACGGGCTCCTTTTGTTCGGGGGCCCGCTGGATTTGGGATGAGTCTTGTGTGGCCCCCCGTTGCGAGAAGAGGCCGCTGCGTCTCACAGCAAGCCTCTCTGCCCTCTTTTCTGCAGATTTTCAATGCCGCCTTTGATATTTGCATTTTCAAGATTAGTCCCGTTAATGTCCTACACAAGATGAAACGGCTTTTTATGTGGAAACAGGCTCCTCTCTTTAATCTTTGGCCCAAAAAAAGAACACTGTTAAAGTCACACTTTAAAATGTCTTTGCATTAGATAGGAAATATCAAGGAAAGGTTGCGCAAACACATTATACAAGCAAAACATTTGTCAGACAGACAAATTCAAACACGCTTAGACTTCAAACGTGATGAAGAAAAGTGAACATTGAGATCCTGCAGAATTGGCAATGGCTTTTTTAAGTGCCTAGGCTCTTTTGTATTGTTACGGGCTTATACACATTGATTTTTCTTCTGTCTGCAGCTCCTGAGCTTCCGATTCTGGAGAGGAGAAACTGGCTTATACATCTGCATTACATCCGCAAAGATTATGAGACCTGCAAGGTAAAAGCTGAGCATCCTACAGAGCCAGAGGCAGTGTAGAATACTCTTAATAAAGAGAGTTGATTTGTGTTCCTTCTGATTTCAGGCCATTATTAAAGAACAGCTGCATGAAACTCAAGGCATGTGTGAATATGCTGTGTATGTACAAGGTCAGTGAAAAATACACAGTAAACCGACTCTAACGATCAGTCAGTGATACAGACTATAACTCTTAGGCTTCACATTTATTATTTAATTTGAATTGAATTAGGGTTAGGGCTTGTGAAATATGATTGTTTGATTATTTTTTACTTGCAGATCATGTCTCAAATGTTCAATGAAATAAAGTGTTCGTGAAATAAAGTCAGAATTGTGAGTTATAAAGTCAGAATTGCGTGAAATAAAGTCAGAATTGCGTGATATAAAGTCAGAATTGCGTGAAATAAAGTCGCAATTGCGTGTTATAAAGTCAGAATTGCGAGATATAAAGTCAGAATTGTGTGAAATAAAGTCAGAATTGAGAGTTATAAAGTCAGAATTGCGTGAAATAAAGTCAGAATTGCGAGTTATAAAGTCAGAATTGCATGATATAAAGTCAGAATTGCGTGAAATAAAGTCGCAATTGCGTGTTATAAAGTCAGAATTGCGTGAAATAAAGTCAGAATTGTGAGATATAAAGTCAGAATTGCGAGATATAAAGTCAGAATTGCGAGATATAAAGTCAGAATTGCGAGATATAAAGTCAGAATTGTGTGATATAAAGTCAGAATTGCGAGATATAAAGTCAGAATTGCGTGTTATAAAGTCAGAATTGCGTGATATAAAGTCAGAATTGCGTGTTATAAAGTCAGAATTGCGAGATATAAAGTCAGAATTGCGAGATATAAAGTCAGAATTGTGTGATATAAAGTCAGAATTGAGAGTTATAAAGTCAGAATTGAGAGTTATAAAGTCAGAATTGCGAGTTATAACGTCAGAATTGCGAGATATAAAGTCAGAATTGCGTGAAATAAAGTCAGAATTGCGTGAAATAAAGTCAGAATTCCGACTTTTTTTCTCGCAATTGTGACTTAATATCACACAATTCTGACTTTATAACACATAATTGCGAGTTTATATTCTCGCAACTTTTCTCGCAAAATTCTCTTTTTATCTTTTTTATTTAAATTATCTTTTTTCAGAATTGTAAGTTATAAAGTCCAATTCTAAGGGGAAAAAAGACGACTTTTTTTATTTTTTTTACCTCGGAATAGTTTATATCTCACAATTCTGACTATTTTTCTCACAATTGCGACTTTATATCTCGCAATTCTGATTTTATATCTCCCAATTGCATATTATAAAGTCAGAATTGCGAGATATAAAGTCGCAATTGCGAGAAAAAAAGTCAGAATTGTGAGATATAAACTATTCCGAGGTAAAAAAAATAAAAAAAGTCGTCTTTTTTCCCCTTAGAATTGGACTTTATAACTTACAATTCTGAAAAAAGATAATTTAAATAAAAAAGATAAAAAGAGAATTTTGCGAGAAAAGTTGCGAGAATATAAACTCGCAATTATGTTATAAAGTCAGACTTGCGTGATATCTGCGCAATTCTGACTTTATATCACACAATTCTGACTTTATAACACGCAATTCTGGCTTTATATCTCACAATTCTGAGAAATAAAGTCAAAATTGTGAGATGTAAACTCACAATTGTGAGATAAAAAGTCGCAGTTATCTTTTAAAATGTTTTATTCTGTGGCGGAAACAAGCTTCCATACAACCATTCCTTCACAATCTGTACCTGAGGAATCTGGACATTGTCACCCTGGAATATGTTCATGATGTGTCTTCATACATGGTTGTTTAAGTAATGAAAAGCTACACACTCCATCAATTAGAGTTAGAAAAACTATTGCCAAACATATAACATGCTAGAAACATAAATGTAATGAGGTCATTTGAGATTGTTGCATGCCGTTTCACATACTAGCGTTATGCAGCACACAGTATACTGTGCAGTAAGCAAACCTAGGCGATGTGTTCCAGTTTGTGCTGGTGAATAAGTGTTGTGTGTGTGTGTGTGTGTGTGTGTGTGTGTGTGTGTGTGTGTGTGTGTGTGTGTAGCTCTGATCATGCGGTTAGAAGGGAACATCCAGCAGTCTCTGGAGTTGTTTCAGAGTTGTGCAATCCTCAACCCCAAAAGCTCAGACAACCTCAAGCAAGTGGCGCGATCACTGTAAGCACCATTTCACACACACGAGTGCTGTTTAAAATCTGCTTTATACAGTGTGTCTGTTCACCTGGTTTGGATTAGTGTCAACTGAAGAGAAGTTGATGCAGAAATATGTTAGCTTGTTTCATGAACTGTGCTTACTTTGTGTTTAGTTTCCTATTAGGGAAGCACAAAGCTGCCATTGAGGTTTATAATGAAGCAGCACGTCTCAATCAGAAAGACTGGGTAAGTACACAACTGTGTCTTTAATGAGTAATCCACTAAAAAAACAAATACCTCATTTACTCGGCCTTATCTTGATCCAGACTCATATGCTGTTAGGTTTTTTCCATAAAACACACAAGAATTTTCTTCACACAACTCTTTCCATACAGTGACAATATTTATTTATTTAAATTGTCAAGTTAGAGTCAGGGTTTATACTGTATATTTTATTTATTTATTTAAATGCTAAGGTAGTGGTCAGGGTTTATACTGTATATTTTATTTATTTATTTATTTATTTATTTATTTAAATGCTAATGATGGGGTCAGGGTTGGTACTGTATATTTTACCTATTTATTTAAATGGTTAAGGTTGGCGTCAGAGTTTATACTGTATATTTGTATGTATTTTATGTATCTTTGTATTTAAATTGTTCAGTTAGGGTTAAGGTTTATATTGTATTTATGTATTTTAAATGTGTTAATTTAGTGGTTAGGGTTTAGATTTTATTCATTTTAAATTGTTAGGATTTTAGTTGGATATTTTTATTTACAATTTTTGTTATATTTATTTCATTTATTTTAAAATCCTCTTGAAGCTTAACAAGCCCCAGTTACCATTCACTTTAATTATCAAAAAAAAGAAAAAAAAAGAGTATATTCTTTAGATTTTCGGGTTTTTCTTTGCTCCACACGTCTGGTGTGACTTGAATAAATTGTGTGGAGAAAAAAATAGTGTGAACTTTCATTTGAATCATCTGTAATTTTATGAAATGTATGTGAAATATTGAATTAATGTGTGATTATCTTTACCTGCAGGAGATCAGCCATAATCTCGGCATTTGCTACATCTACACCAAAGACTTTAGAAGTGTAAGATTCAGATCGTTCAGTCACATATTTACCACATTATTGTAGTAGTACATGTTATTTAACACTCTTCCTGTACTTTTATTGATTGTATGGCAGATTCCAGATTCAGCAGTGATGAAACGGCCTTTATTGGATTTATTTGAGTGAATTTGAATGGCATGTCCTCAGCTGATGTTGTGTTGAACATGTTCTCTGTGTCTGCAGGCAGAAGAGCAGTTAAACTTGGCATTACAGCTGAATAAACACGATATGACCTTCATGATGCTGGGAAAAATCCACTTACTGCAGGGCGACACGGAGAAAGCCATCGACGTCTACAAGAGCGCTGTCGAGTACGTCTCAATGCACATCCTCACTTTTAAGGGCTCATCTTTAAAACTGTTGTAGTAGCATTTTATCCAAACCATCATAGTTTAAATTCATTCACAGAGAGCATCCGGTAAAGTTTAGTGAACACGTATTCATAATCGCTCAAAATATGTTCATGTGGAGATCATGAGGCTTTGAACTCGAGCACTGACATGTTTTATCGTGTGTTTTGTCACCAGTCACATTTGATTTGAAGAGTCTTCATTTTCCTCTCGTGGAGTGTTTTGTGGTGACTTACCCAGAATGCACTACTATAACATGACATATTTTTCGGTCATGTTTTGCACAGCGCGAGTAAAGATGTACGAGACAGAGTTTTGTTGCCAGAGAGGAACTTCAGACGCCTAGAGATGCTCTCAGCGTGTCGCTCTGCCACGGCGCAGATAAGACGCCCAAGGCAGCAAAGCATGCTGGGATCCGTGAAGCGCTCATAGCTGTAATTAATCACATTTACTGTCTCACTGTGACCGCTCTAACATCTCCCTTTTCTTTTTCTCTACCTCTTAGTTTTCATCTTTCTCTTTGTCTTCTCAAGAAAACCCTGAGGACTTGCTGTAGTCTGTCTTTTCTCCTTAAAGGGACAGTTCACCAAAATACTGTCATTATTTACTCACCCTCATGTTGGCCAAACCCGCATGACTTTCTTTCTTCAGTGGAAAACAAAAGTAGGCTAAATCTTCCCGCTGCTCTTTCCATGCTATGAAAAAGTCAACAACTGTCAAGCCTCGAAGAAGATGCAAAAGCACCATAAATGTATAAGAACAGTAGACCGGATCACTTGTGCAGTGATATGAGAGCTTTGCGTAAGTTGCAGACCAATATTTTTTGTTATTTGCACAAAAAATGTCCATATATAATCCATATATATATATATATATATATATATATATATATATATATATATATATATATATATATATATATATATATATATATATATATATATATATATATATATATATATATGGACATTTGACAAAAAAAAAAAAAAATATATATATATATATATATATATATGGACATTTGACAAAATATTTAAATAATAAATATTATTTTATCTTTATTAATGTAATATTTAATGTGTAATTTAATATTATTTTTATTATGAATTGTTTTTCTAAAAATGTGTACATTGTGTAAATAGTTTACAATTTAAATGTTTTTGACAATGTATATTTTTACATATATAAATTAAGTTTAGATAGTGTTTTACAGTTAAAATACTTTTACAGTATATATTAAGAATAATTATTATTTGCATTATGATAATGATAATGAGTGTCTGGTAAAAAAGAATAATAATAATAATGCTGAATTGTAATCAAAATAATGTCAAAATGCAAAAGCTTTTAAAAATAGCCTTCATTATCTTAAAGCATAATGTAATTTCTTATTTCTTTCTTTTGATTGGGGGCGTCAGTGATGGCCAGCGACACTAGTCCTTATGTTTTATGATACTTTATGTTCTTTATGTTCTATTTACATTGCTTGTGTATTTTCTCCTTTAGAGAAAGTCTTTGTAGTTTGAAACAACCTGAGGGTGAATAAATAATGACAGAGTTTTTATTTTTGGGTCAGCTACTCCTGCAAAGACACTTTTTTTAATGTTCAACAAATGAAAGTGCAAAAGGAATCACTAATCTGCTTTTCTCAGCGGGAATCCAACGATTTGATGACTCTTGATTACTGTTGTTGACTTTCCTCTCTTCCCGGAGAGCAGTAATGGAGATGACTCTGAAGATTCTCCTCCTCTTGTCCACACACACTCAGTCTGTGAGTCTGGCTCGGATATCAGAGAACCGCGGGGAGCTTTAAGTGTGTGTGTGTGTGTGAGATCTCCTCATTATCGCAGCCCTCCCACTGAGCTGATGAATTAGTAACGTGCAACAGTGGGACGCTCCGTAATGAGAGGAGCTTTCAGAGATCCCACATTTCCACCCGCTTCACCCCACTACAGCGGGAAGATGTGCCTCACAGCCAGCATGAATTAATAACAGCTCGCTGCTGGCATGAGCCGCTCGTACACACACGTGATGGAGGAGACCGAGACCCGAGAAAAGCCTGCTTTCATCATCCTCAAGTGTGTCACTCACCACAGTGTGATGGAGTCGAGCAGGACCTGTTTCTGGATCAGTATGCTTTAGTCCTGGAACAGCAACTAACAAGCGCACAGCTTTAAATCAGATTATAGTGACTCAAATCTGATTGGCCGACTGAAGTGGGATACTTTGCCACTTTAGGAAGGAAAAGTTCATCCAGTAATCACAATTCTGTCATAATTTACAATGCATGGTTTTTCATATTTTTAAGACATATTTTCTTCCATTAAACACAAAAGGAGACGTTTAGCTCAATGTTGACGCTGCTCTTTTCCATACAATGAGAGTTAATGATGTCGTGACTGAATCATTGAATTATAAGGCGTTATTTGTTGAGTAATTGATGACAAATTGATGATCGAAGTTTTCATATTAATCCATGTTATCATATTAAACTGGTTTGTGAGTTGATAAAAAGCTGGTAATTAATGAAATCATAAAAATTAAATACATTAATAAATACATTTTAAATAAAAACAATAAAAAAAATATATATTTTGTTTACCTTAATGGTAATGTGACCATTAACCAACATACTGGAAACTGTGAACATGTGAACGTGCTATTATTTTGAAATATTAACTTTAAATCTCAAGCTTCAAGTAAATATTTTAGGTCGGCTGATTAAAAACGGTTGGGAATCCCTGCATTACTCTGTAAAAAAAAAAAAAAATTCATTTCAACTTAAATTACATTAAACTGACTTAAAAAATGAGTTAAATCTTGTATAACTTATATTTGATGAATGTAAAAACGTATGTTGTCATGCATTATTGATCATATACTTTTTTACAGTGTAATAATAATAAAAAATAATGTCAGAGTTTAAAAGTGTCACGGATGCACACGGGAAGCAGGAAAATCCAAGTGCAGTAATTTATTAAGAGGGCAATCCAACATCGTTGTAATCCATGCAGAGGTCAAAAATCCAGAGAAGCAATCCAAACAAGAACAGATATAAACAGACAAGAAGTGTGGTGACACAAATTAACGACTCCGTACACATACAGAAACAGGCAGAGAATAAATACACACAGATCTAACAGGGCTAACAATGAACAGCTGGGACAGATTACGGGCAACAGCTGAGTGTAATGAACAGTGATAAGTGACAGACAGAATGCTGGGAATTGTAGTCAATGTGAGGGACACCGTGAAAAACAAGACACAAACCAGACACTGTGACATAACCCCCCCTCTACGGAGCGGCTACCAGACGCTCCATGACAACACTAAAACACAACACAAGAGTTCAGGAGGGAGGTGGAATGGTGGAGGATCAGGGGGAGGGAAGGTGGGCCAGGTCCATGGGGGGAAACGGGGACAGGGAGTGACAGTTCATCTGGCGGCCAGAGCGGAGACGACAGTCCCTCGAGCGGCCAGGGCGGAGACTTTCCCTCGGGCGGCCAGGGCGGATCCAGCTGTGCAGGCGACCGGGACGGGGCAGGTCCTTCGGGCGGCCAAGGCGGAGACGACCCCTCAGGCGGCCACGGCGGAGACGACCCCTCGGGCGGCCAAGGCGGATCCGGCTGTGCAGGCGACCGGGACGGGGCAGGTCCTTCGGGCGGCCAAGGCGGAGACAACCCCTCGGGCGGCCACGGCGGAGACGACCCCTCGGGCGGCCACGGCGGAGACGACCCCTCGGGCGGCCACGGCGGAGACGACCCCTCGGGCGGCCACGGCAGAGACGACCCCTCGGGCGGCCACAGCGGATCCGGCTGTGCAGGCGACCGGGACGGGGCAGGTCCTTCGGGCGGCCAAGGCGGAGACAACCCCTCGGACGGCCTGGGCAGAAACTTTTCCTCAGGTGGCCAGTGCGAAGCAAGCTGTGCAGACGGCCAGGGCAGAAACGTCAGTCCATCGGGCGGCCAGGGCAGAGACCTTTCCTCAGGTGGCCAGGGCGAAGACTCTCCCTCGGGCGGCCAGGGCGGAGACTCTACCTCGGGCGGCCAGGGCGGAGACTTTCCCTCGGGCGGCCAGGGCGGAGACTTTCCCTCGGGCGGCCAGGGCGGAGACTTTCCCTCGGGCGGCCAGGGCGGAGACTTTCCCTCGGGCGGCCAGGGCGGAGACTTTCCCTCGGGCGGCCAGGGCGGAGACTTTCCCTCGGGCGGCCAGGGCGGAGACTTTCCCTCGGGCGGCCAGGGCGGAGACGATCCCTCGGGCGGCCACGGCTCAGGAACTGGAACAGACACCACCGGTTCAGGCACTGGAACTGGCACCACCGGCTCAGGCACTGGAACTGGCACCACCGGCTCAGGCACTGGAACTGGCACCACCGGCTCAGGCACTGGAACCACCGGAACTGGCACTGGAACTGGCACCACCGACTCAGGCACTGGAACTGGCACCACCGTCTCAGGCACCACCGGTTCAGGCACTGGAACTGGCCCCACCGGTTCAGGCACTGGAACTGGCCCCACCGACTCAGGCACTGGAACTGGCCCCACCGACTCAGGCACTGGAACTGGCACCACCGACTCAGGCACTGGAACTGGCACCACCGACTCAGGCACTGGAACTGGCACCACCGACTCAGGCACTGGAACTGGCACCACCGACTCAGGAACAGACACCACCGGCCCAGGAACAGACACAGAAACAGACACAGGCACAGAAACAGACACAGGCACAGACCCAGGCACAGGCCCAGGAACAGACACAGGCTCCGGAACAGACACTGGCCCCGGCTCAGGAACAGACACTGGCTCCGGCTCAGGAACAGACACTGGCTCCACCGGCTCAGGAACAGACACTGGCACCACCGGCTCAGGAACAGACACTGGCACCACCGGCTCAGGAACAGACACTGGCTCCGGCTCAGGAACAGACACCACCGGCCCAAGTGTGTGCGTAGCCCACACACACCACATGGCTGTGGCCATAATGCCCAGTGTCGCGGTCACTGAGGGCTCAGGAACAGACGCCACCGGCTCAGGCTCAGGAACCGACACCACCGGCTCAGGAACAGACACAGGCTCGATGACGGCCATCTTGTCAGGGGACACAAGCTCGGCAAACGTGATGTGAACACTCTCGGCGGCGGCCATCTTGTCCGAAGACACAGGCTCAGCAGGTGTGACGTGAACAGGCTCGGCGGCGGCCATCTTGTCCGAAGACACAGGCTCGGCAGGCGTGACGTGAACAGGCTCGGCGGCGGCCATCTTATCCAAAGACACAGGCTCGGCAGGCGTGACGTGAACAGGCTCGGCGGCGGCCATCTTGTCCGAAGACACAGGCTCGGCAGGCGTGACGTGAACAGTCTCTGTGGCAGCCATCTTGTCCGAAGACACAGGCTCGGCAGGCGTGACGTGAACAGTCTCTGTGGCAGCCATCTTGTCCGAAGACACAGGCTCGGCAGGCGTGACGCAGACAGTCTCTGGCTGGGCAGACGGAATGTGAACAGTCTCTGACTGGGCAGACGTGACGTGGACAGTCTCTGACTGGGCAGACGGGACGCGGACAGTCTCTGACTGGGCCGACGGGACGCGGACAGTCTCTGACTGGGCCGACGCAGGTCTCCTCCTCCTTCTTCCCTTCTGACGGATGTGTACCGTCTCTGAACTGGACGAAACCATCGACGAAGTCCCAGCGCTCGATGAGACCCGTGGTGAAGCTTCAGCTATCCTGATTTCCTCATGCCTTTGTGCACATCTAGAAAAATACTCTAGTAAAGAGATGCCCTTCTCTCTCTCTGCGGGAGAAAGTTCGCTACGTGGAATCCACATAGTAACTGGGGACGAGATCCTACAAAAAATAATAAAAAATGAAAATTACCGCTGGATTTATGGTGACGGAGTCGTTCTGTCACGGATGCACACGGGAAGCAGGAAAATCCAAGTGCAGTAATTTATTAAGAGGGCAATCCAACATCGTTGTAATCCATGCAGAGGTCAAAAATCCAGAGAAGCAATCCAAACAAGAACAGATATAAACAGACAAGAAGTGTGGTGACACAAATTAACGACTCCGTACACATACAGAAACAGGCAGAGAATAAATACACACAGATCTAACAGGGCTAACAATGAACAGCTGGGACAGATTACGGGCAACAGCTGAGTGTAATGAACAGTGATAAGTGACAGACAGAATGCTGGGAATTGTAGTCAATGTGAGGGACACCGTGAAAAACAAGACACAAACCAGACACTGTGACAAAAAGATCTTAATGGTTTTTAAACATGCTTAATTTTCTTTAAACAAAATATAATTTCTACTTTCTTGATTTTGGATTGAAATATTGACGGTAATCTCTTTCAGGTTTTCTCCTGAGAACACGGAGCTGTTGACCACGCTGGGACTGCTGTACATGCAGGTGAGGGACGAGTCTGTGACGGTGGACAAATCAGAAGACAGATGATGATTAGAGACTTTTACTAGTGCTTATTCTTTTGATCAAATTCAAAATCCTAAAAATATCTTACTTTTCTTAGTGTGTACACATAAAATGTTGGTCTGTTGGATGATAAAATCGCATATATTTATATTAAAAGCTAGACAATGTAAGGTGTACAGTTAGAAACCCCTAGCATCACCCTGTGTCCGGTTGCATACAGTAAATGTGTGTGTTATTCTTCTCTCTCATTAGCTTGGGAAATACCAGAAAGCCTTTGAGCACCTCGGGAACGCTCTGACGTACGACCCCAATAACTTCAAGGTGGGATGCAGTTTCAGTGACAATGAATGTGTGTGTGTTCCTGTATGTAATTCTCATCACCATTATATATCCCAACATTTATATTTTGTTTGCAATTTGGGTTACACTTTATTTTAAGGTGTCATTACAGTGTAATTATATATTTAAGTACTGAGTAATATTAAGCAACTACATGTACTTACTATAGGGTTGGGGTAGGTTTAGGATTAGGTTGAGGGTTAGTTGTATGTAATTATGCATAATTTACTGTTATTACTATGGTAAGTACATGTAACAAGGACACTGTAAAATAAAGTGTTACCGCAATTTCTTATTACTCCAGTACAGGATAAAAATCATGGAAACATTGGCTCTCATTCACTAAAAATTGCGTACACTATTATATACTAATTATAAATATTGGCTGAAATTAAAAGATTTTTTGATTTTTTTTTGCATTCTCCCAATCTGTCATTCCTCATGTGTGTGTGTGTGTTCAGGCCATCCTCGCGGCCGGCAGTATGATGCAGACTCATGGAGATTATGACGTGGCCATGAACAAGTATCGTGTAGCGGCCTACGCTGTCCCCGAGAGCCCCCCGCTCTGGAATAACATCGGCATGTGCTTCTTCGGCAAAAAGAAATACGTCGCTGTGAGTGTCGCAGACTATCACTAGAACACTTTCTACCTTTCATCCCCTGTTGATTTCATGCCCGTCCTGCTTCTCTCCTCCAGGCCATCAGCTGTCTGAAGAGGGCCAACTATCTGTCTCCGTTTGATTGGAAGATCCTGTATAATCTGGGTTTGGTTCACCTCACCATGCAACAGTACGCATCAGCTTTCCACTTCCTGAGCGCCGCCATTAACCTGCGGCCACGCATGAGCGAGCTCTACATGCTTCTGGCCGGTAAATACATCACAAACTTTGTTTTCAGACACCTACAGTATTTTTATGCAAATTTTGGGATATCACATTGAAAGAAAAACACTGAATGGAAACGGCAAGATGTGCAAATAAAGTTGTGCATATAAACACGTGCATAAACTATGATGGAAAAACATTTACTGAATAAATCCCTTGATGATCAGCAAAAAACTTGTGACTTCGCCTCAACAGTGGATGTGATTGGATAACTGGACTAGCCAGCGGACCAATCGCATCGTACAGATAAGAAGCAAACATATGACAAAATAACTGTTTACTTGCAATAAAAAGTGCCTCAAAACAAAATGCTCAGGCATGTTTTAAAGATTTGATGCCACATTCCTCACAAACTTTAGCAAATCCAGCAAATCTGTGAATCACATTTGTGACCTTGGACCACAAAACCAGTCACATGGGTCAATTTTTTGAAATTGAGATTTATACATCACATGAAAGCTGAATAAATAAGCTTTCCATTGATGTATGGTTTGTTAGGATAGGACAATATAAAACTATTTGAAAATCTGGAATCTGAGGGCGCAAAAAAACAGAAACATTGAGAAAATCTCCTTTAAAGTTGTTCATTTATGTTCACGATTGTGCTGCATTCACTCACAAAAATACATGTTTTATATATTTACAGTAGGAAATTTACAAAATATCTTCATGGAACATGATCTTTACTTAATATCCTAATGATTTTTGGCATAAAAGGAAAATTGTTCATTTTGACCCATTCAATTTATTGTTGGCTATTGCCACACATATACCCGTGCGACCCGTGCACTAATTTACCTGTGTGTCTGAAACGCCTGAGTCAAAGTCTGTCATCATTTTGATTTGGTTTAATTCCCTCAGAAGCGTCTCACACGATTGCGTTCCCAAACACTGAGACACAAGTCATTTATGGTGTACGAAAAAGAGCCACACTGACTTCCATTTTGTATTTCGGATATTTTGCACCAGTTTCTCAGGAAGTGACGATTTTGTTAATAATATATGCTTACTTAATCAAATATATTGTTATTAGTTATAAGTCATGTTCCTTAAAGATCAGTGTAAGTGTGAGAGTCCAGTTGAATGTGATTTGATGATTATTTGTGCTCTGACCTTCACCAGTTGCCCTGACCAATCTGGATGACGCGGATAACGCCCGCAGGTCGTACGAGCAGGCGGTTCAGCTCGATGAGTATGTTCTCAAACCCTGATCTGTGCTGGGTAATCTGCAGTGTACATGATGCAGAACTAGAGTTTAAGTGAGTGAATTTTTGCCTGACAGGTCAAACCCGCTGGTGAACCTGAACTTTGCAGTGTTCCAGTATAATCAGGGCGATAAGAAGGCCGCCCTGCTGCAGTACCAGGAGATGGAGAGGAAAGTCAACGCTCAGCTTGAGAATAACAGCAACACAGAGTTTGACCCTGAGGTACTGACGCCTAGTCTAATTCTGGACGAGAACTGCTCACTGAGACAAGAAGAAAACATGTGACTGACACTGAATGTGACTAAACTGGTCATGGATATGTGGTTTACTAGCAATAAAAAGTGCATCAAAACAAAACGCTCAGGCATCTTTTAAAGATTTGATGCCACAATTCTCACTAAATTTATCAAATCTGTGAATCATATTGAGCCTCAGTCCAGGCCGCACCTATAGAAGAAAAGAAAATAATATATAGATTTAATATAATTTTTTATAATAATTATAATTTTTTTCTTGACAATTCAACATTTCTTTGTCCCAAATTGTCCTTACCATAATGTTTTTATAATTCTTATTACTCTAATACAGTGACAAACATCATAGAAAACAATGTAATTTTTTTTATTTTATTATAAATATTAGTTCTAAAAACTGTTGTTTAGGATTTTTTTATTTTATTTTATTCACTTTTTTTCCATCTTCATCAATGTTGCTGTTTGAGCATGAAAACGTCCCTCCAGCGGGAGTTCTTCTCTATATCAGTGTTTCTGAAAACGCCTCCATTGTAGTCTTGAGTTTCTTCCGGGAACGAACACGTCATAATGTTCCTCATTTAAATAATTCATACGCAGAACAAAGGGGCGGGGCCTGGTTGAGTTAGTTAGGAGTGTGTTAAACTGGAGGTTATGGAAAGGGGCGGGACATTTCCCAAACACACTCGAAGCGCTTAACCAATCACAACACACTGCTCCATCCGACCAATCAGAGCACAGAGTGCTTTTCAGAAGGAGGGGCTTCATAGAGACAGGAAGTAAACAGAGCATTACTGACAGACTGGGAAAAGAGGAGCCGCAACAATGGAGAATATGAGGAAAATAATCAACATTCAAGCAGGAAAACCTGTTCTTGTAGAGCTAAAAACAACATCAAGACTTTGTAAAGGGCGTGATACGGCCTCTTTTAATGTCAAATAATTTAATAAACTTTTTTATTTATTTATTTTTGTATTATCACAATCTGTTCCTCATTATATCAATCTGGTAATTAGTGAAAATTATGTTTCTCTCACACATCTCTCATCGTGTCTTTCTCACAGATGGTTGAAATGGCTCAGAAAATAGGCACTGCTCTACAGGCGGGAGAGAACCTGTACTGGAGCAAACCAGGCAAAGATGGCAAGACCAGCCACCGGTCCTCCTCCTCCAGCAAACCCAGCAGCTCCCAGCAGCCCCTGGGCACCAACCAGGCCCTGGGTCAGGCCATGTCTTCAGCCGCAGGCTACAGCAAGAGCATGCAAATCACCACAGGTGCAGATCCCCTGTGTTACCTCTGTACAGATAAAACCTTGTCAAAATAATTCACATGTATATGCGGAAGCGACAAAAAATGTTGTATTATGAATTTTTAAGGCCAGACAAGTAATTTTTTTAGGTCAATTTGTAGAGAAAGACATACCTATAGAGTAAACACGTAATACGCATGTTAGTACGCGCCGTCAGCGTTTCACAGATTCACGTTTTGAAGATGATAGCGTTTTTCAGAAATGTTCAAAACTTGCTCCTTGGAAACTGTTTCAAAGTTTGCGTTCTCAAGCCGCCAAACACTGTTTTGTGCAAATGAACTGATGCTCCGTCTTTCTCTCCAGTGCCCGAGGCGGATGTGAGCACTGCCCCGTCTCCCCCTACAGTCCCTCCCGGAGACCCCGAGGACGAGGACGAGGATGAGGAGGACAAACTCAAGGAGAGGAAGAGTAAACCGAAAGCAGTGGCTGAATAGAGCTCAAACTAAATCTTTCCCCAAAACTGAAGGGGTTTATTACTTATTGAATGTACAGCATAATATTTAGTTTAATTAAAGTGCGGGTTACAATCACAGATTTTTTTAGATATTTGAATGATTCATTACGTTAAATAAAGGTCCGTTCACCTTTAGAAATATAATTGTATAAGAAAGTTTTGTATATAAAGCAGGTACACTTTACAAGAAAGATCCATTTTTTACATTAGTGAACTACATTAGTTAACATGAACAATGAAAAATAATTGTAAAGCATTATCAATCTTAATGTTAATTTCAGTGTTTAATAATACATTACTAGAATTAAAAGTTGTATCTGATAATAGTATTTAATACTGTACAGCTGTTAACTAACGTTAACAAAGATGAATAAATTCTCTAACAAATGTAATGCTCATTGCTAGTTAATTTTCTCATTAACTAGCAGAGACTCATTAAAGACTCATTACATGCAAAGTGAGACATTTCAAGCCTTTATTTGTTATAATTTTGATGATTATGGCTTACAGCTTATGAAAATTGTCACAATTGAATTTGGGGTTTTCATAAGCTGTAAGCCATAATCATCAAAATTATAACAAATAAAGGCTTGAAATATCTCACTTTGCATGTAATGAGTCTATATAATATATTAGTTTCACCTTTTAAGTTGAATTACTGAAATAAATGAACTTTTGCACGATATTCAAATTCACCTGTACTACATTAACTAATAGGACAACATTGTAAAGTGTTACCAAAAAGCATTTTGTTCTTTGTAACAGAAACACACCATTAAAAAAACGACATTTTATAACTGGAACAGAAGTGTTTTATTTATATAAAAATATTCCATACTCAACAGAGCTAATATTTCTAGTCTCTAAACATTTATGATTGACATTTCTTGCCCAGTAACTCTTAAAATACTTTGTTGCATAATCACATGTGCAAACTAGAACCCTAAAATGTTTTATATATCTAAAAAAGTTGTATGAATATGAACTTTCTGTTAGTTTCTCACACCAAGACTCTCTAAGAATTGCTGATGAAGTAAAACTCAAAAACATCTCAATTTATGATGTTGCCAGTTTCAAATCATACTAACATGGATGTCAAATCTAAATACAGTGATACTGTCACCATTCTTGTTGGTTTGAGAAACTAAAAGCGTCAACATGGAGTGTAACAGAAATACAGTACAAAACACGAGCCAAGGCTTTTCTTCCACCTGCTGATGTGAACGTCTTGCCAAGGCCTTGTTCATCAAACCATTAGTGGTTCATTTACTCAGAATCGCTTTACAACACTGCTGAATGTTTCTAAAAGTTAATCTTTTGTTAAAAAGCCTCAGATAGGTTTGTCAAACTTTAAGGCTGATTTAAGACATGATCATTCACATATTGAGATTAATTAGTACGTCCCAAAAAAAAACAAAAAAAAACATTATCCTTGGTACAACATGGCTGAAAAGATCAGCTTGAAAACTAATAAATGACATCATTTGCATGTACATATTCATTATGTGTGATAGGAAGCATCATAAATCACAACAGTCATTACCGCCACCTACAGTAAATGATTCACCAGAAATCAGTGGCTAACAAATAGATAACCTGCAGACCAAATCAGATATTTATGACTCTTATTATATACAAATGATGCTGGTACCAACATACAAACAACCTACAGATATATTCCCACCCTTAAGAACAATAAGATTCATTTAAGACAAGAATAATGAATGGTACTGAATATTTAAATGACATTATGTGCATTGGTCAGAATATTGTCAGGTAAGCTGGTGATCTAAACTATTAACTATAAACTATTATTGAACCTGGGAGCATCGCTTCTACTTAATTTCATTAGGATAAGAAAACTTTACTTGAGTTGACACTGTGAATCGGCGGCCTTCAAGTTCTGATACTTATTAACGGTTCAAATACCAAATGAAAGAGAGTTTAGGTATTTAATGGAGATGTTTAAGACTCTAAAATCATACTTTGGTTCACCTTTCAGCCGTCCCAATAGCAACCACGGGTCTTCTGCTCCTGTTAACCAGAGTATGAGCTCCTCTTCTCATAGTTTAAAAGGTTAAAGAAGCAGTTCACCTAAAAAAAAATGTAAAAATAAAGTTTCATCATTTACTCACCCTCATGTTGCTCGAACCCATTTGACTTTTCTTATGCAAATGCAAATAAAGAAGGTCATTTAGGTTTGAGGGTGAGTGAATGATGACCAAACTTTATTTTGGGTTTAAAAAAAGAAAAGAAAAGAAAAATGGCGTTGTTATTACGTTCAGTGCTGTCTTTCACAATGTGATTTCAGACAAAAGTACCAACAACAAAGTCTCATTAAAGAGGACAGTGCACTCGAACTGCATTTCAACACACAAACATCCTCTTTTGATGCTCTGCGAGTCTTTTGAGAAGAGGATCTAACGGCGAGGACGTTTCTTCCAAGATGTGAGCGACGTGTCTCTTAAAGCTCACGCGGAGCCGCGACCTCTGAGAACAGAAGTCCCTCTGCGGAGATGGCGTCCCCCAATCCCACAGTCCTCAGCGGCTGTTTGCACACTAGCACCGGCGTGAGATGGAAAGACACGTTCCCTCTGCGCCACACGGTAACCGGCCTCGTCGGGTCCACCGTTAGGCTCTCTCTCGGTTCTGAGAAGGAGCTGTAGAAGCTCAAAGGCGCCTTGAGGATCACTTTACTAATGTCCACGGTTTGCAGACCGCAGGCTTGACTGCTCGCCACACGAGCGCCCGAAGCCACCGCCGCCTCCTGGTTCCCCCAGTGACCCTCCACCGTAGCCAAGATGTGGTACGCCAGCGTGTGGAAGTGGATCCGGGTCAGATCGGCCTCGGATTCTGGGTCCGCCCGGCCGTGTTGCTCGAAGATCCACAGCAAGATGTCGCTGACGCGGCCCACGTCGGGTATGCCGTCCCAGGAAGTGAGGTCAGCGTGAGGTCCTCCTCCAGACTGAGTCAGAAACAGCAGCTCCTGTTCGTTCAGACCGATGGAGTTCACGATAGGGATGACCTGCTAACAGAAGAGCATGAGGAAACCTGAATGTTGCAGACACTGAATGTAAAACATAACATATTACGTGTTCAATATATTGAGATTTTCTTAGTTTAAATGACTGACAAATACAAAACGTGGTCATTTTAAGATTATTGGTTAATACCTGTGCCTAAATACATCATAAATATATAAATACATCTTGACGAATGAATCCCCATGATTTTCCCATTACTTTTCCAGTAGTTAATGATAAGGATTTATACACATTAAATTAGAAAAATGGCACTAAGAAAGAGTCATTTTTAATATGCATTATTGTTTTAAAAAGTTTGGGATTGGTAAAATGTATTTGAAAGAAGTCTCTTCTGCTCTGCAACGCTGCATTTATTTGATTAAAAATACAGTAAACTGAAATATTATTACGATGTAAAATGAGTGTTTTCTATGTGAATTGTGTAAAATGTCATTTATTCCTGTGAGTTTTCAGCATCATTACTCCAGTCTTCAGTGTCACATGATCCTTCAGAAATCACTCTAATATGATGATTTGCTGCTCGAGAAACATTTCTGATTATTCATATATTAGTGGAAACTATGATAACATCTTTTCAGGATTCTGTGATGAACAGAAAGTTCAAAAGAACAGCATTTATCTGAAATAGAAATCTTTTGTAGCTTTATAAATGTATTTACTGCCACTTTTGGTCAATTTAATGCATCATTCCTGAATAAAAGCAATCTATAATATAATAAAATATCCAAACTCTTGAATGGTAGTGTACATAGCGTGAAGTAAATATCCAATGATTTGTAAAACCCCCTATAAAATTATAATTCTCTTTTTAGATACGATTTCAATTTTTATAAAAGCCATTTTCCTTGATTGGAGAGAGGCAAAATCAGATGAAAAAGTAGCTTTTTTTTATTTAAAGGGGATATTTCACTGCTGGAAAGATGAATGTGTATTTAAATTGGGTCATTTATGTAGTAGAAATGTGCAATTATTTTAGAAGTTGGTGCCTTCTAGACTGAGAAAAGCCAGAAAATGTATTTTTGGCTCATGTGGATGAAAGACTACAACTCCCAGAATGCACTTGCTTCGCTGCCCTACGAGGACACTCCCAAGCCACGCCTACCGGTTACAGAGGGCAGTATCGGGAGAAATGATACAGCTAGGCTACTAGTCGACTGGAAACTGAAAAGACGGCGTTTTATGGTGAGATCCCCCTATGGGCGGGTTGAAGACATGCGGGACGAGCTCCTCCTACTGGCTGGAGTCTCTCGCCTCTGGACAAAAAAGCCTCAGATGAGCTAAATGACAATTTATGCATCATCAGAGGTTTTTTTCCAGACACACAACACAGAAATCTCTCGTCTCAGGGGGACATGAGGGAGGGAAGCACCGTCACTCAAAAATACTACCGGGTTTCTACAGATACAAAGCTTAATGCTAATCGGTGAAGTATCCCTTTAACAATG
This sequence comes from Scardinius erythrophthalmus, assembly GCF_964197995.2. Taxonomy (NCBI): domain Eukaryota; kingdom Metazoa; phylum Chordata; class Actinopteri; order Cypriniformes; family Leuciscidae; genus Scardinius; species Scardinius erythrophthalmus. The sequence goes on from NC_138244.1 coordinate 5,202,735, forward strand.
AAGCACTCAGTGACTTTTTACAGTGGAACACTAGAAGGTGTAACTTTTAAAGTGAACATTCCTCAACACTGTTCATTGTTTGACACCACTAACAATAATCCCCGAGCCTCATCCTTCCTGCACCACTCATACTGTACGTCTACTGAGCATTAGCATTCATTAAACCTACACAATTACCTCCTCCAGGATCCGGTTCATGTAGTCTCTGTCGGTCATGCTGGCCAGCTCAAGGTGGATGGGCACCTCGTTCCCCACGTCTGAGATCGCAACCACCGCCTGCAGGAAATCAGAACACAATCACCATAAAAAAAAGATAATTGACCTCAAAATGTGACCCTGGATCACGTCACCAGTCATGAGTCGCACGGGTATATTTGTGGCAATAGCCAACAATACATTGTATGGGTCAAATTATCGATTTTTCTTTTATGCCAAAAATCATTAGGATATTAAGTAAAGATCATGTTCCATGCAGATATTTAGTAAATTTCCTACCATAAATATATAAAACATTTATTTTTGTGAGTGAATGCAGCACAATCGCGAACATAAATGGACAACTTTAAAGGAGATTTTCTCAATGTTTCGATTTTTCTGCATCTTCAGATTCCAGATTTTCAAATATTTGTATATTGTCCTATCCTAACAAACCACACATCAATGGAAAGCTTATTTATTCAGCTTTCAGATGATGTATACATTTCAATTTCAAAAAATTGACCCTTGTGGTCCACGGTCACAAATATATATCTGTTACTCTGATGCCAGAACAGCAAATACTACATCAATACTATATCAAAATGGTGTTGGTATTATACATACCATATTTTAATACTATATCAAAAGTTTAGCTCATCCAATCAGGGTTTAGAATTGGAACGATTTGTTTTAAAATGACGCGGTAACCAATGATTCTCTTTTTAAATCAGATGGGCATTGAGCGATTCTGGTTTCAGACCTCTTTCAGTCGTTCCTCCCAGAGATCTCGGCCCATTCCCTCCATCATATGCAGTCCGGACAGAACCACCAGATCCGGCTGGAACTCCTCCAGACTGGCCACGAACGTCTCCAGCGTGCTCATTTCCCCATTGGACACATCATGGGACAGTATGAAGCGGTTAGCCTGAGGAGCTTTCGAGGAGCCCCACTGTTCACCTGTAGGGGGCAGCAGAGAGGACACACTTTCTTAAAGTCCCCCTGTGGTGAAAATCAAGCTTTTAATGTTGTTTATATGTCTATGTGGTGTTTTTAATATGCTTTAAGACAAATCATGTGTAAATTCATAATTCACAGCATTGCTGAGTATTTTCTCTGGTGTTTCTGACATTTTGGTGATCAAAGGTGAGTTTTAAGGGATAAAAAGATTGAGATCTGGTGAGTGTGGAGGCCGTTTGAGTTTAGTGAATTACTCAGACCAGCCCGTCTGGCAGCAACAACCATGCCACGCTCAAACTCACTTCTTCTCTATTCTGATGCTCAGTTTGAACTTCAGCAGATCGTCTTGATCGTGTGTCCACATGCCTAAATAATGCATTGAGTTGCTGCCATGTGATTGGCTGATTAGATATTTGTGGTAACGAGCAGTTGGAGAGGTATGGAAGCTTGTTTCCGCCACAAAATAAAACATTTTAAAAGATAATTGCGACTTTTTAATCGCAATTCTAACTTTATTTCTCAGAATTGCGAGATTGCGAATTGCGTGAAATAAAGTCGCAACTGCATGTTATAAAGTCAGAATTGCGAGATATAAAGTCAGAATTGCGTGAAAAGAATTTTTTTCTCTCAATTGGAACTTTATATCACGCAATTCTGACTTTATATCACATAATTGCGAGTTTATATCTCGCAATTCTGACATCTTTTCTCACAATTGTGAGATATAAAGTCCAATTCTAAGGGGAAAAACTATTTTTTTTTACCTCAGAATAGTTTATATCTCACAATTCTGACTTTATAACACGCAATTGCGACTTTATATCATGCAATTCTGACTTTATATCTCGCAATTGCGACTTTATATCATGCAATTCTGACTTTATATCTCCCAATTCTGACTTTATATCTCCCAATTGCGACTTTATTTCTCACAATTGCGACTTTATTTCTCACAGTTGCGACTTTATTTCTCACAATTCTGACTTCATATCTCGCAATTCTGAGAAAAAAAGTCACAATTCTGACTTCATATATCGCAATTGTGAGAAAAAAAGTCAGAATTGTGAGATAAAAAGCCGCAATTATTATTATTTATTATTCAGTGGCAGAATCAAGCTTCCATAGAGTGTATGTTTTTAGTCTTACTATGAAAAATTCATTACAGAATATTCAATGTTTCACAGAAATAAAATAATAATCAAATAATTGGCCAATGTGATTTCGAGCGAGTCTCACCCGACTTGTACTCCAGGATCAGGTGGAACTCGTCGGCCTCCTGCAGAGACTCCGGCGGGACCACGATCTGTTCATCCAGCATATCATGAAGCTTCGGCCCCACCGGACCACACAAGAGGACCTGAGAGAACACAGCACTCTTTAGAAAACAAGAATCAGGTGCTCATCACATCAGGTATGAATGAGCTGCTTTTGCACAAAAATGATCAGTTATTAAGGAAAGGAAATTCAGGACATTTTGTCCAGTAATGCGGTCTTTAGCACTAGCAGAACAGTTTGAGGCTTGCTCAATAGCACAACAGACACTCACCTCGAGTTGTGGGTTAGACGCTAGTTTCTGGCCAATCAAAGCAGCGTTTCCGCCCACATAAAGCTGCAAGAAACAAGAAAAAAAAGCCATTTTTGAGTAAATCTCAGAAATCTGGTCTCATTAAAACATACAAGATCAAGAACAAGAATATTTTATAGCAAACGATCTTTATTTATGTATATTTTTAAAAAGACTTCTACTAGTCTGAGCTCTGCACCTATTAATTACTGGTGATTATGCAAAATTAAATTTGACACAGAAACTCAATTCCCTCTCGTGCATTCACATTAAACCGTCGTATCTCAAGGGCCAGATTCATTTACAGCAGATGCCAAATCAATCACAAGAATATTTTATAGCAAACAATATTTATGGATATTTTTAAAAAGACTTCTACTAGAAAAATATCAGGATTTTCTATCAAATATCAAATTGAAAGTGCTTATATAATTGCCAGATATTTTATATTTGTTGTAAGAAATATTGTTGATTTAATTTTTGTGAAAATGTGCATAATGCATGATAATTTGTCATGAAAATAGCCTCGTGGACCAGCCTCAGTCTGAGCTCTGCACCTATTAATTACTGTTGATTATGCAAAATTAAATTTGACACAGAAACTCAATTCCCTCTCGTGCATTCACATTAAACCGTCGGATCTCAAGGGCCAGATTCATTTACAGCAGATGCCAAAATTAAAGAGGATATTATAGGACAAATGCAGAATCAGGCCGCACACTTTTGAATTTAATCACACTATCTAAGCCTTTAAAAAGAGCAGTCAAACCTGTCGGACAATTTTTATTGTGCTCAGAGACCGGCTAATCTCGGTCCTCGGCTCGTGCCCTGAGGAAAACCGTGTTGTAAGGGCCACTCCTTCTGTCATAAAACACTTCACTGCGCACCTGAGCCCCGGGATATTCGGCGGCCGCCCGTGCAATCCTTTGAAAGACCTCCTTATCTGAGAAGAAGCGCTCCGCAGCAGCGCCCTTCCCCATGTAATGGATGAAGGCCTCTTTCAGGTCCTCTTTGCTGTGTAGCACCTCGTGGTCTCTGCCGGGACCCGGTTCGAGAGCCAGCGCCTGTAACAGCCCCACCCCGGACACCACCACATCCACACAGGCGTTCACCCTGACAAACAGAGCAAACAAAGGGCTGAAGAACAGATGCACATGTTCAGGCCTCCTACAAACATTCACTGAAGTAATTAATGGAAACACTTCACAATAAGGCTTCAATAGTTCATGTATTTACTAGCATGAGCTAACCGTGAGCAATACATTTGTTACTGTATTTGTAAATCTTTGCTGATGTTAGTTAATAAAAAATACAGCTGTTCATGTTAGTTCACAGTGCATTAACTAATGTTAACAAATACAACCTTTGATTTTTAATCATGTATTGGTAAATGTTGAAATGCTTGCAGTTCATTATTAGTTCATGTTAAGTTGTTAACTAATGAAACCTTATTGTAAAGTGTTACCGAATTAAAAAAAGAATTAATCAACAAATGAATGAATAAACAAATGAGTCAGAACCATTAGTAGAAAGATAGTTTGTTTGATGTTTGACTAAAATAATTATCAAAAAAAGCAATTTCGTAACGAGAACTACCACGAAAATTATAAATGTTGCTTTTGCGACTAAATAAATTATAAATATACAATTAATCATGAGCAATAATAATAATAAGTTAATGTTAATAATTGATTCATAATAAATATATAATTAAATATAAAATAAAGTAATATAATAAATAGTCCGAAAAAATAAGATTAAGGTGAAGTACTAAACTAAAAGAAATAGAAATGTTTAGGAAAAACCAATAAAAATGACAAGAGCACATAACAAAATTACTAAAACTTAAACTAAAATGAAAACATGCGTAGAAATAAAAGTTAATTAAAAATATTAATAAATACTCTTAACAGTAAGTAATAATATTTACTAACACGTTTATACTCACCAAAAAGGTTTGAACGAAAAAAAGGAAGGAAACAAATGACAGAACAAAATATAAGCGAAAGGAAAAGACAAAAAAACGATTGAACCGAAGGGCACAAACAACAGAACAACTAAAGCACCAATGGGAAAAGAGAGGTTGTGAATAAATGAGTGTGTTGCGAGTCGCTCACCCCACAGCCACTCTCCCCCAGCGTCGGGCCGGAGTCGTGATCAGGGTCTGCCAGGCGTGAGCGATGGCCTCCTCCAGCGCCGGGGGGCGGGGCTCTGAGCTGTCACTCAACTCCACCTGAGGCAGCGATTGGCTGAGGTAGTTAAGCACACGGGCCGGTAGCTCCGGGTCAGTGTGGAACAGATAACCCATCCCCAACGCCAACAGGGCCACCAGCACGGCCTTCCTCCACATGACCTGTGAAACACACACGTTCTCTTCAGGATACCATTGTAGAAACCAAGGTTTTTGGACACATATCATAGTAAAACATTGTTTTTTAGGACATGCACCATGGCAATATCATGATTTAATTAGACGCATACATGCATTGCATACCAATTTTTTGGGGATGCATATCATGGTAACACCATGTTTTCAGACATGTACCATGGTAATACAATAGTTTATTTAAAGACATACCATGATTTTTGGACATATATCATGGTAACACCACATTTTCTGTTTAGACGCATACCATGTTTTTAGAAATGTACCACGGTAATACAATAGTTTATTTAGAGACATACCATGTTTTTTGGACATTTACCATGGCAATACCATGTCTTTGGACATATAATATGGTAATTCAGTGGTTTATTTAGAGACATACCATGTTTTTTTGGACATGTACCATGGTAATACCATGTTGTTTGGAAATGTATTGGACTTTGGACATGTACCACCACGGTAATACCATGGTACTTTAGGGATGTAGCATGGTCAAACTTTGATTTTTGATATGGTAACAGTGTAGTTGCATGTTTTTTGGACATGCTCTGGTAATACCATGTTATTTCGGACACTAGACAGGAAGTAGATTTTAGATTTACAACTGAAACCAATGCATATCTATTTATAACACTGCAGTAGATGTGCACGCGCACAGATCTCTCTCCATATATGTAATCTCAAAACCGTTGGACAAGTTGATCAGATTAGAAGCTGATAATTGTGCAATAACATTAGTAGCTGGCTAGTGCTAACAGCCCATTCTGCTCATGTATGGGGCTTTAAATTAACACGACACATAAAATCACACACCCGACCGTGCCCACCTGGAATATACGAGTGGCTTAAAATGATGTTTTATTTAAAATGACATTTCTGATAAGTAAGTAACATGTTAGAGTGAAATCAATGAGCTAACATGAGCTAGCCACATAGCAAATAAACCAGCAGTTTACCCAGCAATAACCAGAATAAAACACTTTATCTTTAAGATGATATAATCAAAACACTTTTCGACAATCCGAACAGATGGGCAGATCACTAACCTGACGGATGATAGACGAGACGAAATAGTGTGTGTGTGCTGAAGTTGAGTTGTGTCACCCTTCTTGGTCGAAAGTCTGTTTGTTAGCGACTAGCCGCTCCACTCTCAACCGATAGCAAGTTTACAGATCAAATCTCACTGAGGTCAAATTGGAAATAAAATTAAACGGAGAGATAATTAATATTACATGATACAAAACTTACTTTAATTGCACTACACAATGTATGTAACTTTCAGCGTATAACCCACTAATAGAATAGTCTTGTTGGCTTGTTGCAGTTAGAGCGAACCCAAGTAACCAATCAGAAGCTCCGCCGAGCGTTGGTGACGTAACCGGAAGTCCATGTCGAGTGGCTGCGCTGATGAAAGTGAAAATATCTTTGCCCGGCGCCACGTCTAAAATGGTCAGAGCTCAGCAAGTTTTTTTGTAACACACCTTAAGCAAATGTATAAAACACAACAACTAGATAATGAAGTGCAGATCAATGTGTTTTTTATCAATTTCATTTTAATCAGCGAATAAAACTTTTAAAATATATGTAGGCTATTTTTATATTTATAATAGAGCTGTCCAAAGGATTATTCGCATCTAAAATAAAAGTGTGTGTGTGTTGTGTGGTGTGTGTGTGTCTGTCTGTCTGTCTGTCTGTCTGTCTGTCTTTCTATCTATCTATCTATCTATCTATCTATCTATCTATCTATCTATCTATCTATCTATCTATCTATCTATCTATCTATCTATCTATCTATCTATCTATCTACACACACACACACACACACACACACACACACACACACACACACACACACACACACACACACACACACACACACACACATACATATATACGCATATACACATAAACTCAATCTTCGCGATTAATCGATTTGACAGCACTAATTTATAATAATTATAACGTTATTTTAAAATTAAGCAATTTAAGCATTAACTTTTAAAATAAAGTGCTATACTTATTATATATTATATTATAATATACCTTGCATATTTTATTTTACATACTTTATATATTTTATACTTTTTTTAAATATTACATATTTTATAATGTTCATAAAATCACTTCTAAAAATGAAAAACATTTATTTTATTATAGAGTATAATTATATGAGTACATAATTATATTATATTATGTTATATTAAATATTATTATATTATATAACAATTTATTTTAGTTTACAATTTCGACCGGAACTTAATTTTAGAAAAAGTGAAGTCAATGGGAAGCCCCGGTTTAGGTAACCAGGTGTGTGTAATATGTGTTGTATTGTATTTTCTATTTCTATTTCTTTTTCATTTCATTAATTTAATCCATACACATTAATGTATATCTTCTGATCTACAGCATTATCTTAAGTAAGACTAATCAAAGTTTGTGTAGAGCAATTAAACCTGCCGTCAATAGAGGCCCCCATTCCAAAACACACACACACACACACACACACACACACACACACACACACACACACACACACACACACACACACTTCCAGATATATATTTTGTGAACCCCAGAGACACAAACTCATTTAACTGATATGGATTTCAGATGTGTGGATGGCAATGCAGCAGTTTATAAAACAAACGAGAACACAGTCAGCAAATACTAACTTAACACCATTACATCCGTTTATTTGAGAAGAGTTCACTACAGTGCTGGATCTTCTCATCAGCGTTTCTTTACCATGGTTATTTAGACATATAGAAATGTCATAATTTTAGGGCATTTTACTATGGTAATACACTGTTATTTGTAGCATAAACATGTACGAGTTCTCATGTTGATCAGCAGGTGGCGCTATTTCCCCTCGTGTGAATTAAAGATCAAAGCAGCGGGTCATGTTTAATTGAGTTTTATTCCTCTGGACATGTCATGAATAAACTCTGACTGGATTTTTGGATATAAACAGCTATTGCTCGACATATGACTTATAATTAAACCATGGTTGCAATAATACAGTATGATCAATAAAAAATCGTATTGAGTGTTTGCTGGCAGGCTAGGTTTTGGGTTCGTTGTAAAAAAAAAAAATAATAATAATAATAAAAAAGAAGTATTCATTCATAACACACACGATGTAAATCTACATATTACACAATGAACGTTAAAAAACTGTTTAAAAAAAGTCCACAGGTGTTCCTCTAATGAGGTAGTAACCATAGCAACACCGGCCACTGCGCGCTCGAGCGCTTTCCGTTAGGACAGGACATCGACAAAACATAGGTACTGTCAATATTTATCCGTTTATTGAAGATTTACACATTATAAGTAACATATATTACAAGTATATCGTTAAAAACGTTTTTGTGTGTGTGTGTTTAAAAGGAGTCAACATGAACTCAAACTTTACCATTTTTGAGGGACACAAGACACACGAGACTTTCTCAACAAATTGAGCGCCAAAAATTGCCAACAAAATTCCTCAGAAAACTGTGTATAAAAAAATGTTTTATTAAACATTTCTGTCAGGGGTTCCCTTTAAGAAATGAATCTGAGAGGCACTTTTTTAAATTATTTTTTTTATTGAACACCAAGAAGAATTTGAGAGACACTTATCAACACAGAAGATCAAACTGCTTTTAATAGCGTTGGCTTCCCGCTCTCTACATACAAGCAAGACATTGAGAATAATAAATCATGTAAACATGTAAGCTTTTATCATCTTATGAAGCCTACTTGTTACATGTTGCACTTTAAAGCCGATATTTAGTAGTCAATGTAGGCCCAGGACCAACTGCGACTAAAAATCGGTGATATTGGTGATGGTGAGTATATGAAACGATTTTAATCGCCAGTTGCCATTTTTATGAATTTTATTTTTTTACAGTCTATGATTTTAACCAAGCAAAACTGTGAGAACATGAGCGCGAACAAACTAAAGTTTAAGGCTTGACAATTTAAATATTTAAGCTCAAGAAAAGGCGAAAGGTAACTCAATTTGTTAATTGCACGCTGTATGGGAAGCAAAGCAAACATCTTTCATGTCTTCTTGCACTTAAACAGAGATATTCAAACAAAATTAGGTCAAAATGCCCATCTTGTTATCATAGTCATAGTCAGTTATGTTTTAAAGGGTTAGTTCACCCTAAAATTAAAATGATCCCATAATTTACTCACCCTGAAGCCACCTTAGGTGTATGTGACTTTCTTCTTTCAGCCAAACACAATATTAAAGTTGTATTAAAAAATATCCTGGCTTTTTCAAGCTTTATAATGGGAGTGAATGGGGCTCGAGATTTTGAAGCCCAAAAAAGTGCATACATCCATCATAAAACAAAAAAGTTTATAAAGGCCTTCTGAAGTGAAGCGATGCATTTTTGTGAGAAACTTTATAACTTTATTATAATCTCATCAAATTCCAGACTTTTCTATTGTCTTCTAATTTCTATTTTTACTATAATAACATCTTACTCATAAGGAACTTTAGTAGAAACTGCAGACACAAGGTTGATACTTCAATTAACCAGTAATCCTTTTCAAACTAGGGATGTCAGTGTAAAGCACAAAGTGTGTGAACTTCACGTTCCCAGAGCTTAGAAGATCCTGTATTTTAATGCATAAGTGTTTTTTTCTGTCTCTCGCAGTCACCTCTTTGATCTTTGTGATATGCCTGCTTTCCTGAAATATTTCTCACTAATAGTTTCGTTTCTACACGTTTTTCTCTCAGGGTGGGAGATGTCGTAGGACGCCTTTGATACGGATCTGATTGGGGAACGAGTGAGGATTTTCTCACAATTTAACTAACGGCTGATTAAAGGTATTTCAAAGAGGCTGGACGAGGCCTGGCGAAAACGATTACGAGCAAATCTGCAGGAGGAAATGGACGGCTTAACCGATTTCATACAGGAGTCATGTTAGAACAGAATCGGAGATAAAAACTCACTTTTTCTCACACACACAAACGATGCCATCTCAGCATGGAGGTATTAATAATTCATCATCGGCCTCCAGTGTTTGCCCCTGATTACGAACACTGGACCTGCTCAAACGGCCATTAATCTGGCTATAATGATCACAGATATGCTGTAATTTGCTGTTCGGTGGTGTCAAACAAACAGGCAATACAAAATAAGTGGCTCATTAAAGTGTTATTTCAGCCAGGAATTAAAGTTCTTTCATGTCTTGCTCAAAATTTCTGTATATGGTAACAACTGTCAAGCTACAAAAAAGCAACATACAATAAATAAATTATTATATATATATATATATATATTTATATACATACACATCCATTTAAGTAAGAATATAATGTTGTCAGAATAAGTTTGTCATGTCGAAAAGCAGAGCTTCAAGAAGCACCATACAATAAATAAACTAATAATTAGGGCTGTCAAAAGATTAATCGCGATTAATCGCATCCAAAATAAAAGTTTGTGTTTAAATAATATATATGTGTGTACTGTGTATAATTAAATTTGTATATATAAATACACACACATGCTTGTATATATTTAAGAAAAATGTGTAATTTATATATAAAAAAAATATATTTATAAATAATATAAATTATATATAAATATATACAGTATATGTATGCAAATATTTCTTAAATATATACATGCATGTGTGTGTATTTATATATACAAAATAATTATACAGAGTACACACACATATATTATGTAAACACAAACTTTTATTTTGGATGCGATTAATCGCGATTAATCTTTTGACAGCCCTACTAATAATATATAGATAGATAGATATTATTTATCACTTTTGCATCCATTTAAATAAGAATATAATATTGTCTTGTTGAAAAGCAGAGCTACGAAAAAGGACCATATAATAAATAAATAATATATATATATATATATTATTTATCACATTTGCATCCATTTAAATAAGAAGAATATAATTCTGTCACGTTGAAAAGCAAAGTAAACATTTTTCCTAACATCTCCTTTTGTGTCCCACAGAAAAAAACTGGAAAAGTCATATGGGTCTGGAACATCATAAGGGTGAATTTTAATTTTGAGGTAACTGCTTTAATCTTTGCTTGTAACAGTGTGTGTTAATATACCGAAGCTCTCAATTATCTAAACGTTGTCCACTGTTCTTTCTGTGTAGTGAAGGAAAGTCTCTCTGGAATCATTAGCGAGTGCGGCTCCGGCAGCCTCTGCCTGTCTCCTTGCTGATCTGTGTGTTAATTATACATCTCAGCGTGATGAGGACCCGGGCTTGGTGCAGCTGTAATGAAGGCAAGGATAGCAGCACCTTTATATGGATGGTGTGCGAGTGAGAGATATAGTGATGTGTTATACATTAATCTAACGTGTGACAAATTGCAAGTCATGAAGGTGGGAAGAAAGTGTGAAACATGCCAACAAGTCACTGTTCGATGTCAACACAGTACAGTTCATTCTGTGTGTAAGGCATGTACATATAAAGTTATTAAAAGTACAAAAATAGTACGATAATGGATTGCAAAAAGGTAAATTAAAACGAAAAAATGGATATGAGATAAAAACCTGTTCAATAGTAAATGCTAAAACATGTTCGATAGTAAATAAGAGAACCATCTCAATGGAAAAATATCAGTTTTTAGAGTTTTGTGTCTGTCCAAACAAAATAAATAACAAATATGTATATCTGCTATGCAAAATTGACAGTCTTTCATGTCCAGAGAAAACAGATCATCCAGTGCTGCTCAAAAGTTGCAGAATCTGTGAATAATTTTAACAAAATAAGAGGGATCATACAAAATGCATGTTATTTTTTATTTAGTAATGTCCTGAATAAGATATTTCACATATAGAAGATGTTTACATGTAGTCCACAAGACAAAAAAATAGCTGAATTTATAAAAATGACCCCGTACAAAAGTTTACATACTCTTGATTCTTAATACTGTGTCGTTACCTGGATGATCCACGACTGTTTTTTTGTTTTGTGATGGTTGATCTTGAGTTAAACTGGCCAATGTTCTTCTGAAAAATCCCCCAGGTCCTGAAAATTCTTGGTTTTCGAGCATCTTTGCATATTTGAACCCTTTCCAGCAGTGACTGTATGATTTTGAGATCCATCTTTTCACACTGAGGACAATGGACTCAAATACAACTAAAAGGTTCAAATATTCACTGACGCTCCAGAAGGAAACACAAGGCATTAAGAGGCGGGGGGGGGGTACTATATATATATATATATATATATATATATATATATATATATATATATATATATATATATATATATATATATATATATATATATATATTGATTACAGGCCATTATCATATTTTACCCCAACAAAATATGTCAACTTTCCCCTTTGGTCTTTAAGGATAGCCTTGGATCATGTTTGAAATTGTGGCCTGTACAATAGCAGATTGGTTTGTTTAATTCAGTTGTGAGGCACAGATTGCTTTCTGCCTGGCTCACATTCAAACAGAATGTACAATGGTGCTTCCCTGATTGCAGGTTGTTTGGTTTAATAAGTTAAACCCTCTGAGTCCTGACCTGGTGAGAGACAGATTAAAATCACATTCAGTCAGCTGTAAACGGAAGGTCTTGATAAGGTTATGTCTCGTGTGGTGTGCTGTGAAAGGTTATTATCTTCGAGAGTATTACCGGATGTCCTAAATAGCCTACATCTGTTGAGTCTCTGATACATCACTCTGGTGTTCTTCTGTCATTTTTGACCAAAGAAATATTAAGGTAGGCTACTTGCTATGTGAACACAAAAGAAAAATCATGAATATGATTCATAAAGTTTAAATGTATTGTTCGTGATCAAAAAGGAGCACATTGGAAAGGAAAGGGAGGTGAATTTCATCTAGTGGAAACGTTTGGTACTGCGCTCAAACAAAATCTTACTGAAAGCAAATTTTTTTGAGATATATTACTTGTTTAGATTTATGGCTTTGACTTTCTTTGCAGTTTAAGAGTAAAACATGTTTTTGAAAATATATATTTCATATAAAAAAAATCGTAACAATAAATGTAAAATTATTTTTTAAACTTTTTTCACTCAAGCAATAATTTGCCAAGTGTTGTCTTTATTAAGAGATCAAACTTAAGTCTGTGCTCTAAATCATTCAAGATCTACAACAGTTTAAGTTGGAAATTTCATTTTCAGTTCTATGCTCAAAAAGTGATTATAAATACTGCGTAAATATAATTTAGTACCGTAAAATCCCCTTAAAATACCAATTATTAAATAAAAACATTATCAAACTAAAATCATTTCATTGAAATAAATAAAAATAGAAAATTTGGTCATTTTTGACTGACGCGAGAACTGTACCATAGGGTTAAAGGAACAGTTGAGAATCCTGTCATTATAATATTCACCCTCATGTCATTCAGTGATGTTGAACATTTTGAGATATCTAAAGAAATGCAAATGTTAATGAGATTTCAGAGTTTCCATTGAAGGGAAGATTTTCTGTGAAAACCAGCTTGACTTCAGAAGACTTGTATAATAGAACACAGATTGTATGAACTACTTTTATGAAACTTTAATGGTGTTTTTTGTTCCTTTTGGAGTTTGGCAGCTCTGGTCATTTTGAACCATCAAATGATTCTTTACAAATTCTCTTTTCTTTTCCACAGAAAATTAACAGCATACGAGTTTCGGACGACATGATGTGGTGAGCCAATGAGATTTTTCCAGAACCAACCAGTCCTTTAAAAAAAAAAAAAAATCACATATAGGAATAATTTAAAGGAGAACTCCGGTCAATTTTAACATTGAGATCATTTTTTTGTCAATTTGGAGTGCTGTCAATACAGAGAACAACGACAAAAATCGGTGTTGCCTACACCGTGTTATCCTCTTTTTAAAATTTGCACCCTGTTGACTTCAATGGGGCAAGTTTTAAACCTGCTTTTAGCCTCTTAACATCCTTGATGTGTCATTACAAGTGCACAGGTCATGTGAGTGATTCCTTCAGGGTGAACGTGGGTTAATCTGACTGCAGTAGATGTGAAAGATATTAATAAAAATAAAGTTAATTCGGCCAGCGCTCATACCTGTATTTACATCCTGTTTTCGGTTGAAGTCCAAAGTAGTCGATTGTCGAGTTCACACGCATATGTTTAGTTACCTATGATCATGCGTGTGAACTCGACAATCGACTACTTTGGACTTCAACCGAAAACAGGATGTAAATAAATTTTAAAAATTTTAAAAAGAGGATAACACGGTGTAGGCAACACCGATTTTTGTCGTTGTTCTCTGTATTGACAGCACTCCAAATTTACAAAAAAATGAGCTCAATGTTAAAATTGACCGGAGTTCTCCTTTAAGAACAATTTACACAGAAACAAATGTTCTGCTCATAAATGAAGCCCACCTTCTTTGCCTTTGGCTGCTTAAATGTTCATCCCGTTTTCCTCTTGATCTTAAGAAATACCTATCAGTGATATAAGAGAATTATATGTGAGCGTAATTGAACAGATCTTTATTTTCTTTATCCTACGGGAGTGAGATGGACACAAACTCTGTTCTCAATCTGCTTGACTCAGCTTGTGATTCAGAAACGTGATTCACCTTCACAGATTCATACATATCCTCGTATATATTGGTTCCTTGCCATACAAGTGATTGCTGAAAGCATCTCAGAGAGTGAGAGAGAGAAATATCTCTTAAAGGTTACAGGTGCACAAGATTGCTTTTTTATCTTTTCAATTGACGGCTGTTTCTTTCTCCCGTTCACCTGGGACTGGGGCGTCCCCCCAAGGCGCGATACTGAATCCAATACATTCACAAAATACATTTTCATATTCCATCACACTGTGCTGATCATGACATCCATTTCTATGCAGAGTGCTTTCACCTCTTCAAACCCCCTGATGGCCTGGAGCCAAAATGTGGGGTTCGCTGGTGGCAAACACTCGACAGCTCCAGCATTACTGCAGTCTAAAAGATTTGAAAATGTAAGTAACAGACAAAGAAAGGAAACATTATATATTTGAGTACAACTGTTACAAATACAGTTTTTTGTTTTGTTTTAGGAGTTTTCTGTATGTTATAAGATGGGCATATGTTTGCATATACAATATACTTAGGTGGCATGTGCGTGTATAGGAATGTTAAAGGGATACTTCAGCGATTAGCTTTGTATCAGTAGAAACCCGGTAGTATTTTCGAATGACGGTGCTTCCCTCCCTCATGTCCCCCTGAGACGAGAGATTTCTGTATTGTGTGTCTTGAAAAAAAACTCAGATGGCGCAAAAATTGTCATTTAGCTCATCTGAGGCTTTTCTGTCCAGAGGCGAGAGACTCCAGCCAGTAGGAGGAGCTCGTCCCGCATGTCTTCAACCCCACCCATAGGGGGATCTTACAATAAAACGCTGTCTTTTCAGTTTCCAGTCGACTAGTAGACTAGCTGTATCATTTCTCCCGATACTGCCCTCTGTAACCGGTAGGCGTGGCTTGGGAGTGTTCTCGTAGGGCAGCGAAGCAAGTGCATTCTGGGAGTTGTTGTCTTTCATCCACATGAGCCAAAAATACATTTTCTGGCTTTTCTTAGTCTAGAAGGCACCAACTTCTAAAATAATTTCACACTTCTATTACATAAATGACCCAATTTAAATACACATTCATCTTTCCAGCTGTGAAATATCCCTTTAAGTTTATTTGTGTATGCATATGTACATATGTAAATATAAATATGCATATTCAGTTAATAACTGCAGAAGGAATTATAACTTTTGTTAGTTATTTGTTTGCACAAGGAAAATACAGAGGATCTTTGGATTCGATTTCTGTTTAGAAACAAAATCTAAAGCATTTACAGAGAAACATCAACTGACACTGAACAGGGGAAACACAGATGTATAAATACACAAGATAACAAGGAGAGGGTGAAGCTAATGAATCACTAAGACAACTAATGAGGGTAGCTATGGCAACAAACAGAATGGCATTGGGCACTGAACAAGGAAGTAAACACAGAAACAATGGTGAACAGAACACACTTCAGAACAAGAGTCCATAAACACAAAACCAAGACAAGGGAACACAGACCGGATTAGACATAAATTAATAAATAAAAATAATATAATACAAAATAAATAATGTAAACTACAGTTTGTAAACAACATACATAATTAAATAAAACGACAGACGATAGATAAAATAAATATGCTACAATTTTCTGAATTTTGACATTATTAATGACTGTTCTCTTCAGGTTGGAAAGGAAATAGAATAGAATTGAATGAAAATAGTTTCCAGATTTTAAGAAAGGGTCCTTTGCAAGGGGATCATCATATCAATATGAGATAGGATCATCAGTCATAACAAAAAACAGCCGGAAATATTCTAGAAGGGTAACAGATTGCGGGTAACAAATAAAAATAAAAATCGCTTCAGATGCTTACACATTTTTTTTATCCGAAACAAACCTTCTAAAATGTCCAGAAACTATTGTTTCTGTATGTGGAAGTGTGACGTTAGTGTCACAGTTACAAAGTATGACGGCTCGCAATCGATGTTTCCTACTCCCCTCTCCATAACTGGGGCTGTGCTTGGAAACTCACAGAGTGATTTACTGCAAACTCTGGATATAAACAAGGACTATCATGACAGCAAACTGGGCCAGAATCTCTGTTATTTATCAAGAGCATGTGGAAATTGAGCTGCAGAGGGCCAAAGCTGGTCTATCTGAGGTGTAATTATTCTCAAATCTGTTCTAGCATTGTGTGAAACATCCACAGCCTAACGACATAATTACTCCATTATGGCTCATTTGAAGGATGACCTCTTAAAAAATGCTGTAATGATGAAATTAGTGGTCTAAATTTGATTTGAACTTGTTTTCCGTCTCTGTGATGGACATATTTCAAATGGTAATGTATTTAAAGGAAAAGTCCACCCAAAAAATAAGCATTTCTGTTATCATATACCCTTACATTGACATTGATTTTCACTTCACTTTATAGTTCATACTACAGTATGTCTGTGAAGCCCTAGGAAGTAGTACCATACAAGTAGGATATGTTGAATGTAAAAGAGCTGCATGACAATTTTGATAACTTTTTATGGAACTATTCCTTTTAAAAAATGTACTAATGCAGATTTGTATTTTTCTTAGAGGTTGTTTAACCATTTAATACAAACTCATCACTCATTTAACCAGTATTTAAACATGAAAACACGTATTTCCAAGGAGCACAGAAGCTCACAACTGATCTCTTTCAGAGTAAACTACCTTGACAACTGTACAACACAATCAACTAATTCCACATCGTTTCAGACGTCAGCGAAGTGTTCATAATTCAGCGTATGTGGAGTCAGTTGCAGAGGCAGATGGATTAGTGTTGCATCTTTAACAGCCAATTCTTTATGATCAAACACTGTTTAATCTGATCTCTTTGAATCTTCATCATGAATTAATCAATATGCTCCCTCCGTTTGTGTCCTTTTAATTATGCAGGGGTATTCTTCACCCCCTCAGGCGCTCATGCACCAAATTATACCCTCCCTGGGAACAAAAAGCACAATCAAACAAAGTCTAAAATAAACTCGTCTGCAGCTGCTGAGGGGACTCGTGTTTCATGATTGTCTGCTGGATGTTACTCACAATATGGTGTAAATTGCAAAAGTTATTGCAGGGTGATTCATAGTTATTCAATTGTTGAGTATACACATTTTTTAATGGTAGACATAAATCAAAATTAAGAATATCATGCTAACATGCAAAATAATGTGCATTAATCCAGTCCAATCTTCTATAATCCAGTGCATTTTATTTGACCTTCGATGAATGAACTGATAGTAATGCCAGTGATTATTTTTAACATCTCTGTTTTAATCATTATTTGATCAGACTGCTACATTTAGATTTTTTTTAAATAATATTAAAAAATATATATTAAAAGTGAATAAAAAAATATATAAATGAATAAATAAAAATATATAATAACTAAAAATTTTTTTTTTCTAAGTCGAGACCTGGATGCTACTCACATATGCTACATGATATCATATGCATCAGGGTTTATTCAAACGTGCAAAATGGATTTTTGCTAGAACCACACTTTGCACACAAATACCTATGAATAATAATGTGATCCGGTTGGTTATAGACAGCATGCGTGATTGTTTTTGCACATACCTTATGTGCAAAATGGCCGGCATAATTATTTTGAAATGACTAAAGTGGATTGAAAACAGCATTTGCAGTATTTGAAATGCATTTGAATTTACACGAGGAGATAAGCATGCATGTGTGCTTACTAGTCCAGATCTCTGTGATGACTGTCAACCTTCACACTTTCTCCCCGTGGAAATGAAGAGAAATTTAAAAGTCAGGTTTTGAATTTAGCAGCAGGTCACACATCTCACCATCAGCACCTTTCAACATTTCTCTGTCCTTTCAAGAGCCGTTTATAGCCCGTTTGGACCAAATTTCATATTCTCTCCCCTTTTATTGTCCACTTGACACCTCAGAAACGTTTCGACCCGCGCAGGGCAAATTTACCCTCTGTGTGCCGTTCTGCAGACATAATGGACTTCAGACTGACTGGCACAGGTCATGAAAAGTAATGAAAATGTCTACTTGGCCCACCATTAGGCGCTTTTCAGAGAATCTCAGTGAATACGGAGCGAGCTCACCAAATTATGAGGGCATTTACTGGTCTTAACACTTTAAACACCGTTCTGAATGAGCTCCATTAGATTCATATTCAATGAAGGTTAATGGTTAATTATGGCTATTAAAGGTTTTACTGCCTGTAGAACGACTAATTGTCTTTTTGATGTGACTTACTGCTTTTCACCAACATGCTATTTAGCTGTTAGATCAAAGTCTTAATGTAAAGAGGATTTTAAGATGTGCAGTGCAGAGATGGACAGTTTTATAATGCACACGCATAGGACATTTAAAAACCACTGGCACTAATGTATTATGTTAGGCTAGTATTATGGACTATCTTAAAAGGAATCTGTACGGGGAAAAAATCTAATTGAAGAAAATGCATTTTCCTTGTTTTTTTCTTAAATAAAAGACTAATTTTCAGAACTCGTAAGTCCAAAAAGAGCTTTGATACTAAGAAGCAAATGTGTCTCATTATGATGTCTGATGTCAATAATGAAACCACCCAACAACAAAAACTTTCTCGGTCACTAATGCAGTGTTTACTAATGTTGCAAAAATTACAGAAACATTTTCAAAAAGTAAAATATTAAGAAATCATTTTTCAATAAATTTTTACCCAAATTGTTTCATTTGTAATTGAATTTCTTATTATGATTTTTTATTTATAGTATGACCCATTTAATGTCTTCTATTTATTTGATGTCCAACTATGTCAGTGAACCAAAAGTTTCATATCCAGAGCCTCACGTCATGTTTATTATTAAATAAGTTGCCCGGGGTAAGCTATGAAAGCAATCCATAGACCTCAAACCTCAAACCTCGTGGGCAAGAATTCTCCATCACTTTTAGTCTCGAGCACATCTGTCTGTCTCAGATCAAACGTGTGTGTGTAGTTTGTGTCGGCGGCACCGAGAGGATCAATAGCACAGGCGGGATGGAACCTGAAAGAGATTAGACCCATAAAGGACTGATGGGAGAAACATTAAGGGAAATTTGTGTTTGCCTAGTGAAGACACACACACCTTTAATCTTCCCTGTGAGAACAGAGGAATGAGTCAGCACAAAGATGTTAGACATGATGTCCGCCAAAAGCTCTCTTCTCCTCTGAGCCTTGTATTGTGGAGACCTGTAAAACAAGACCTGTCAGAGCCAAAGGTGTGAGTGATGAGAAGCTTTCCTCTTTCGTCAGGAGGTCGGGTCACGAGATATTACTAGTGCTCATACCTTTAGGGTTAGAGAGATATGAACAAACCTCTAACCCTAAATCTTCAACTTTGGGCGAGTATCTCATCCCACACTCGCACTATTTGTGAAACAGATGTGAATGATAGTTTACATCATGATAAGGAGAGGTGTGCTGTTATTTAATGATCAGATGGGTGAAAAAAACAAACACATTTTGGGCCCTATCTTACACCTGGCGAAATGCAGCACCAAGCAAGTGGTTTTTTTATTGCTAGTTTCAGCCTGACGCAGTTTTCATTTTCACGTCCTGCACCACATTGTTTAAATAGCAAATGCATTTGCGCCCATTTGTTTGCCCATGGGCTGCTGGTCTGAACCCTTGTCTAAAGTCAATGGTGCAATATTTTTTTTTGTTATTTAAAGAGCGCGTTAGTAATGTGCGCCTATAGGGGGTCCACGACGCGCATACACTCTGCTTATTACACACACAGGGATGCACAGCAGCACACAAACTTGCCAAATATTAAAAATAAAAGGATCACAATGTAAAAGATTATTATTGTGTACATAAAGATATGGTGAATCCGGCTTGTCCCGTAGATGTTCTGCTTGCGCACTTTAACCTTGCGCACGAGCAGATCCGTTTGCGCTCTGGAGACCCGTTCGGTCTTTCCGCTATCAAGTTCCGTCATGTAAATAGCAAATCCGCCACGGCGCGAGCACAACTGGCATTTAAAGGGAATGGGAGATGAGACTCTGATTGGTTTAACGCACGTAAATCCCAAAACACACCCATTACTTATTAAGAGAATAGGGACAACCCTTTTAGACCATGCGCCGGGAGCACCGACCATTTTTCCCATCGTTAAACTAGCAAAAGTGGATTCAGACACCTTAAGTGAGCTTGCACCCTGCGCTTTAGACCATGCACTTAGATCGTTAAAATATGGCCCATTGGCCCTAAATCTTCAACTTTGGTGAGTATCTCATCCTGCACACGCACACGCACTATTTGTGTAACAGATGTGAATGATAGTTTACATCATGATAAAGAGAGGTGAACACACATATAGAGTCCAAAATATCATGCTCTAGGAACCACCAAAGAACAACTTGGTACCACCTAAAACCATAGTAACATGATAAAATGTTGAACTCAGAACAGCTAAGCCATCACCTAGCAATGCCAAAACGACCATAGAAAACACCTAAAACACAATATTGGCAACTCAGAACACATTAGAAACCACCGAGAAAAAAACACCAATTTGAATCTTATTATGCTCTTTTTACTATGCCTACATCAATCTATGAAGATACAGCATTAGCATGCATGGTAATTACATACATCTGAACATAAACCGTCTATATGTTCTGTTCACAGTTCTTTTTGCTGGATGTTCTGAGGAACCATGGGTGTTTGAAGCACGTTACTCTGACGGATGAGGTGAGGGGAATGTCTGCAAATGAAAGCATCTCTTTGAGGGTCCGCGCTCATGATTACCCTGGTGCTTGATCACAGAGCTATAGGAAACGCCTTTGGTTTGTCAAGAAGAATGACAAGATAATCACAGATGAGGAACATTTGAGCTCAGAGACAGAATGTTCCGAATGAATTATTAGCGTACCTCTTATTGCAGTATAAACCAGTTTTGTTATTGTAACTAAAAAGTATTTGTTAACTGATATAAAGCTGAAATAAAATACAATCTGGAAATTAGAATAAAAACTCAAGCAAATTTAGAAATTTAGAAAAGTCAAAGTACTAAACTGAAATAAAAATAAAGATTAATAGAAATATAATTAAAAAAAAACTAATTAAAGTGACACAACAGAATTACTAAATTGAAAATAAAAAAATCTATCAGTATAAATAATACTAAATTAACTTATTAATATTATTATTTTAAGTATGATGAACAGAATGCAATATGTAATGATAAATGCAAACAGATCACCTTGGAAATATAATATAAATTAACATATATTTTACATTATAACATTAATATTATATCAAATTAAAGGGATAGTTCACCCAAAAATTAAAATCCTGTCATTAGTTACTCACCCTCATGTCGTTTCAAAGACTTTTGTTCATCTT
Organism: Scardinius erythrophthalmus; assembly: GCF_964197995.2. Taxonomy (NCBI): domain Eukaryota; kingdom Metazoa; phylum Chordata; class Actinopteri; order Cypriniformes; family Leuciscidae; genus Scardinius; species Scardinius erythrophthalmus. The sequence continues at coordinate 5,224,733 of NC_138244.1, forward strand.
CGAAACGCAAATCAAGATATTTTTAATGAAATCTGAGAGCTTTCTGTCCCTCCATTGACCGCTACACAACTACCACTTTGACGCCTCAAAAAGTTCATAAAGAGATCGTAAAACTAATCCATATAAATCCGAATTTTCTGACATATTATATGAACAGATTTAATTTAGGCTTTTATTCACATATAAACATTCATCAATGCACACATCAGTTGTGGTAAACGGAAGCTCAAGCATGTTCGCTTGACGTGCGGGAACCAATGAGGTTCATTCTTGTGTTACGCATCACGTTTGAGCTTCCGCAAGAACCAATGAGATTCACAGAGGAAAATGCAATCATCTATTTATCATATGTATTTCATTTGATGTATTTCGTGCATAATGAATATATACATTCTGCACTGCAAAAATTAGGACGAGTAGTATATAGTATGCCATTCTAAACATAACCAACAAAAAAAAGTAAAACAGGAGAATGTGTTTCCTGCTTCAGGGCAAACACATCAAGAATCTCTTGCAGAAACGACTGTAAGGGTAATTGTAGTTTCTAGCCAGCAGCAAGGGTTAGCGTAAGGACACATTCTGCCCACCACCGCCTCAAATTCACCACAATCCCACTAACAGGCTACAAGAGCAGCAAGACCCCGCTGAGCTCAAGCGGTCCGCTCATTAACACCCCACCAGGAGTCTGTGAGGGGCAATTCCTCAAACTACCCCTCGGCTCTTGCAGTGCTTGATTAACAGCCACACAGAGACTGTAAAACACAACCACTGTCGGCCTGAGCGTGGAGCCCCCACTTATATACGTAATCCATTGTGCTACTAATGAATAAAAACGTTATGGGGATGACATACTAGTTATTAAAGATATAGAATCGTTCAATCACAAAAGAAAATTAAAAAATTGTTCTCACCCCATGTTGATCCGCACTGGTGTGCTGTTATTAATATCAGATTTTAACTGGTGGCTGTATATTTGGTCATAGTGAGTGTTCCTGCACAGCTGACCATATAGCTATGGGAAATCTGACCATAAATGGGATCTTTTGAAGTAAAAAATAAGATGTTATTTATTTATTTTTTATTTTTGGAATACATTTTTTCTAAAAATTCACATTATGCAGGGGGAAAGTGTTTGTATAGAATTTGCAGCAGTGCATATTAATGCTATTAAAGTTCTGAAATGTGTCAAGAGGGAAATTCATAATCGAATTGCATTTTTAGGGGCTGTTTACATGACGGCGCTTTAGAATAAAAACGTAACACTTTTTACAAGTTTTTGTTGTTGATTTACACGACAATGGCATTTTTGGGTGCCTGAAAACGCGAACTTTTGAAAACGTGTTTCAAAGTGCACGTTTTTGAAAGCGGTCTCCGTGTAAACAACAAAAACGCGAAGCTGTGAAAATGATGACATCGTGATCATGCGTATTACGTGTTCAGACTATAGTGTTTCATCGCCATCTACTGACCTGGCATCAGAATACAGCGTTTTTAGTCGTTTTCGTGGATCCGTGTGAATGTGGATCGTTTTGACAATGGTGTCGTCTGTACGCGGAAAACTCAAAGGAAAAACTTCACAGTTTTAAGCATATCGTTGTTGTGTAAACGTACCCATAAAATAAGTAGCACTATTCAGAGAAGTCCACATTTGGAACAAAAACATATGGTTTAATGAACAGACATCTGAAGGAAACTCGGTAACACTTCACAATAAGGTTTCAGTTGTTTACATTAGTTAACCTCATTAGATAACATGAATTAACAATGAACAATTATTTCATTAGTAAATTCTAATTTCAACATTTGCTGCATTTTTAAAGCTACACTGTGTGATTTTTACCCCCATCTAGCGGTGAAATTGTATATGACTACCCAATGAGTTTTAGTTTCTGTTCCTCTCAATTCCGAGGGCGTTTTAACTCCTACGGTGGCCGTATTATTCCAAGATTAACATGGCTTCCAGTTATCGACTTCGTCCATGACAATAATAAACAATACGTCTAAAATGAATAAAACTACAGGACAGATGTCAGGAGGTAAACGTCACTCTTGGAATCGGCTATCCCAGCATAATCAGATTAGGCTAACGTTACAATGTGTTCAAAGTAAAAGCTATTAAAAATAACTAAAACGTTCAGTATCCTTTTTTATATATAGCTTAAAAAATTGCGCCTTTAAAACTATTCATCACCTGTGATCCGTCGCAGCACAGATTTATGTTACAAGGTAAACAATACTTTTTCACCATTGATGTGAGGATGAAGTGATACTAGAGGTCGTTCTGGCGTTATGCACAACCATGCTATGATTAGACAAGCAACTATAAAATTTCGAATTTACACAAATGAATTACAACAGGCTGAATTACCTGTCGAGAAGAAAGCAGGCAACCTCGGCGTCCGTATTAAAATCTTTTCTCCTCATGAGCTCTTTCCATCTGGGAAAAGTTACTCCAATATTGACTTTGGTCTTGCTGATTTGTCTGTCGCGTTGACGTTTTAATTCTCTCTTTCAAATGTGAGTACGCACGCACACACACACACACACACACACACACACACACACACACACACACACACACCGCACTATCTTTCAAATCTGCCGGCACTCGCGAGCTCGCGAGTAATCTCCCCCTCGCATTCGTCACGGTGTCACTGAGTGAAAAACGCAAAAGGCGAAGCTTGAATTCACAGGTATGTCCCTCTTTGGCTAATGTAGTTTCAAGATGGAGGGGCAACATGGCGACCGGCATTCGAACCCCTCACCCGTATGTACTTTCAATGGCAGATTATAAACTTACGAGAATACTTTATTACTTGAAAGAAGTAAATATACATTAATGAGCACATATATTTTTGAAAGAACTAAGTGTTTTTTGCTAAGAATCAACTAAAAAAGTTACACAGTGTAGCTTTAAGATAAAAAAATTGTAGCTGTTAACATTAGTTAATGCACTATGAACTATCATGAACAAACCATGAACAATTACATTTTTACTAACTAACATTAAAAAAGATTAATGTAGGCTTTATTGTTCAATGACTGTTAGTTCATGTTAGCTAATGCATTTACTGACAATGGGACCTTATTGTAAAGTGTTACCAGAAGCTCTTTTTATATGGAGTCTCGTGAAGCAGGGCTTTATTTATCACCAGAAAGGGTTCTGCTACAAACCAAACAACTTTAATCTGGTGCTATGTAGAGCGAGTTTGTATAAAATCTCCTGTTAGTGCTGCTGATGCATTAGTGCAGTGCAACAGTCTAGCACATGTGCATTTGAACTCGCTAATTTGCAGCTATTTTGTCGACAGCTAAAAGAGGCAATTATGATGTTTAGAGTCCAATTAGTGTGCGTCATGAGCGCTGTGTCCCACAAATTGACAGGTTTACCAAGTTCAGCACAGGTTAATTATCATATCAACACCACGTTCAAAATTAGCATAGTATATATTTGTAACACGGCCATTGAAAACAGAGCCAAATCCAATTTCAAGTGTATAGTTTTGTCCCGAGTTAAACCGCTTTTAACTCTGTTTATCAGTGCCGAACACAGTCGCACAAACAGAATTTGCGGGTAATCCGGGCATCTCTGAAGGCCAATTAAAAGGAATCTTCTTAAGAGCGCGCCAAAGCGCCACAGTGGTCTTTAATGCCAGTCTGCTCGTGTCTAGTAAGTGTGCTGGCATTTTAAATGCCCGTCGTTTCACAAACAACCCTCATCAGCTTTCTGCCCCCCGCTGCGTCTTAAGGGCAGAGACATGCGCTCACACAAACACAAATGCTGAAATATACATGCTGCTAAATTACAGTCTGCTCTCCCTGGATCCTTCACTCCCTTTATTTGTTTCCTTTTTTCCCTCTCATTAAGATTTTAAACCCAAAAAACCTTACAGAAATCAATAATTCTTGATCATATGCTGCCTTCAAGCGCTCTTGGGAAGTTCCTTATTGAGTTCGTAAATCGTAATTATGAGATTTTTTCACAATGCTTTTAAGTGATTCTGGTCGGAAGCATTCAAATCATTGAAAATGATTGGCAAGATTTTGGAAAGGCTGCATTACTAACAGCTAAGCTGTGGAGCACTTCAGTGATGTATTTTTGTAGGCCGACCCCTAAGTTAGCATCACTCTGGCTCCCTCGACAAAAACCTCGAGAAAAAAAAAAGATTTTTCATTGGCTTTTGGATCATTGCAGAAAATGAGCTCTGTGACCAACAAAGGTTTATAAACACAATGAGGCTGTAAAAGCGAGTAGACAGAGTACAAACTATGTATAGCCGCAAGACACTTGTTAGCAATTTTGCTTTTTTCAAGACATATAAAAGCTTTTAAAAAATCACAAGGTGGTATTTTATGCCATAAAAATGTGAAAATATTTTGAGCTTGTGTTCACCAACAAACCTTATTTGTGACCCTGGACCACAAAACCAGTCACATGGGTAATTTTTTTATATTGAGATTTATACATCATATATAAGATGAATGAATCAACTTTCCATTGATGTATGATTTGTTAGGATAGGACAATATTTGGCCGAGATACAACTATTTGAAAATCTGGAATTTGCATGCAAAAAAATCTAAACATTGAGAAAATCGCCTTTTAAAGTTCTCAATTTATGTTCGTGATTGTGCTGCATTCACTCACAAAAAATAATATTTACGGTTGGAAATTTACAAAATATCTGCATGTAACATGATCTTTACTTAATATCCTAATGATTTTTGGCATAAAAGAAAAATCGATAATTTTGACCCATACAATGTATTGTTGGCTATTGCCACAAATATACCCGTGCGACATGTGGCTGGTTTTGTGATTCAGGGTCACATTTCAAGAGTTTAACCAAAAACCCATTTAAAAACCCACTGACAACAAGACAATGGAATCCGAAGTCAAATCACTTTTATTTATATAGCGTTTTATTCAAGTCCCCTGAAGTCAGATCAGTGTTGATTCAGGTTTGTTGTAAAGATCATCAATTATCAAATTAGTTAATTTAATCTGTAAAGCAGTTATGCAAAAAAAAAAATATATAATGTTATCGTCCAGCTCAGTTCAGTTCTCATTCAACAGCGTCAGTACAGTCAGATCAATAATATTGTTCAATATTAAGTGTCCCCAACTAAGCAAGCCATTGGCAAGGAACAATGTCAATGTAATTTCAATGTAAACACACGCTACACGGACGTGCATGACCATTGCGCTCGCGTCTTTTGCAGCATCTCACGCATGACACGGCGTTCTGAAAAAAACGGGGTGCTCAAATTAAAAGAAGTTCAACTTTAAAAAACGCATTTCTAGATCTTGTGCTTTTAACAGCAAAAACACGTTCTGTGTGAACCAGCCCTAACAATGGCTAAAATGTGTTAAAATGCAACAGGGTTTTGGCCTACAAAAAGATGTCATCCCTGCAGCACTCTATTTCAGTAGCACCTCAATGCAGTACACAAGATCCGAGGGGAGGAGTCGGATCTTATATAAGGGGTGGAGATTGGTAGGTTTAGGGGTGGAGATGGGTAGGTTTAGGGGTGGGTTTTTTCCACCCCTTTTCCACCAAGGCAGAGCTGGTGCTGGTTCGGAGCCAGAGCCTAGTTTCAAATCGGTTCTTTGTTTTTCCACCGCCAAAGCACCAGCTCCGAACCAGTAAAACTGGTTCTTAAGTAGCACCAAATCATTGCAGGGTCTAAAACGGAGCCAAGAAAGAACCGCTTGCGTCAGGGGCTGGGGGCGGGGTTACCGTGACCAACAAGACGAATAGAAACTTGTGACCGCCATTTTTAAATAGCAGCTAGTCGAGCTAATAGCAGCTCGATTATAATATCCGTCTATGTAAGTTACGGCGAGCTGCACGAACGCGTTGGATTCCGATGTATTTTTGCAAATCCATGAGCATCCATAGTATTACAACGTCCGTTATTGTTGATGGCTTGTTCGAGATGCATCGGAGCGGCAGGGACCGATCGGAGTTGCAGGGTGTTTGAAGAGCACACGACTCCTTGTGCTTTTAGATCGCTATCGCAGTGCTTTGATGTCACGCGGCGATCGATCTGCGAGAAGCCGATGCATCTCGAACAAGCCTGGCGTGTTTGTGTTTGGCGCTACCACACTAGCGGTTGCTGGGCAACATGAGACGTATACAGTGACGTAAGATCTGGCTCTGTTGTGGCTCTCTGGCCGGTGGAAAGGCAAACCGGTTCTAGTAAGCTCGTCAGTCGAACCAACTCTGAACCAGCTCTGGCTCTGGCTCTGAACCAGCACCCGGTTCTTGTTGGTGGAAAAGGGGTATGTGAGTGCAGGCCAGTGGGGGAGTGGGGAGGGGGGACAATCGTACTCGGGCCCGGTTCATGGCAACCGTACCTAGTGTGAGTACACCCTAAACTGCATTTGAGTGTGTTGAAAGTTATAATGTTATTCTATGTGTTAGTTTGTCTGTATGAGACTAGCAGTAAGCTAGATCAACATTAGAATAACATACTGATCATATTCTTCTAAAATTTCATCATGTTGAGCTATATAATATTGATTAGTTGTATGTACATTTGCTCACCTGTCTAATAAAGTGCATGCAGGAGCAGCGTCTCTGTCAAGTCAAAGTTGGTCACGGACGCGGAGCTCTCAGCATCTGGAAAACGCAACGTTGATATTGATCCTTGTTTTAGTTCTCCTTTTGTCCCAAAGTCTGCTTGCCATGGTCCATAATGTTTGAACGAAACAACAACAGCGTGAGCGCGCCACTAGACGTAACGCAGTTGTCAACGTTTGTCGCCATGGTTACAATGGCAGTACGAGCGGAAACCAGGGATAATGCGGATATTACATCATTGACAGGCGACACTGAACAGGGACGAGCCATTATTTAAAATAGGAATTTCTCTGAAATTAAAAATCTTTGGGAACTTTTGGGATATTGTAAGTACACAACTTCAGGTAATATATTACACTGTGCAAGTGATTTTTGGATATTTTATTAGACTTTAACTACCGCGCTGAATAATCCGGTATAAACCAGTATGAATTCCTTGTTGGTCCACGTTGGTTTATGCTGGTTGGAGCTGTAAAGTGCTGGTATAGTGCTGCTGTTCTCAAGCGAAGCTGAGCTGGTGTAGCTGGTCCAACAGCACTGGTCCCAGCATGCAAAACATATCTTATACTGGTGACCAGCAATGCTGGATTTTTCAGCTGCATGGCCGAAAATAAAAGGCGAAATAAAAAATCGCTTTGAAGAAAGATTACGAAGACAAACTTTTTTCATTTGCAATAGCAGCTTCGATAAATCATGTACAATGAGATCAGGAACGTGAATTAAGTGAGTAAATAGAGCCATTCTGTGTCCATGTTGACTTTAAATGTATTTCATAAGCGTGCTACTATGCCAAAAACGAGTGGCCTACTTTACGTCTGAATGTCAGCATTTCCAAAAAGAGAAGCGTGAACAATCCTGTAAGGGGGAGTTCAGAGCGCTCGGAGAAGTGCAGGAGCGCAGCGTGAACCCAGCTCATCCCCGACTTCACAGCGTCTTGTTGTGGCTGATAGGAGGGTAGCGAGCGAGCCTTTTTCATGTGAAAGCAGGGCTGCATCCCTGGTTGTGGAGGATTGTGGGCTTTCTGTGCTTGTCCCCCTCTGAAGTTGCTGTTTTTGTGTGAAGATTTAGGCCTGTTTTTTCCTACCATTCTGTGGTTCGTCCCCGCTGTGTCCTCTGTGGCTCGAGAGAGTGGGATGTTACTGTCTTTTAAGTTGGTTTGACCTCAATACAACAACTTCCTGTCTTTGAAATCGTTCCTGCGGTACAGCCCTCAAACCAGCTTGAAAGAGTTAAACTTAGAGATACTCTTTTTGGTGTCATCCAGACTAACATGACAAGACAGCAAGTTCAACATAACTAATGTAGGATTTTTGAACTAAATAACATAAAAAAACATAACTAAAAAGGATATTTGTTTGTTTGTTTGTTTGCTTCACACAATGAAAGCATATAGTGAGCGAAGGGGCTGTCAATGACCAAAAAATAAATGCATCATAAAAGTAGTCTATACCACTTGTGCGCTGATATATTCAAATACTTTTAAGTTATGAAGTTAAGTTGCCATAGCTCTCAATTTCATTCAGACTTCCTACTGTCTACATAACTAGATTGTGATTGGATGACATGCATGAACCAATGGCGTTCGTCAAACCTGACAAGACACTCTGCATATTTGAATACTCTACCATTCAAAAGTTTGGGGTCAGTAAGAGTTTATAATTTTATGCATCCTAGCAAGGATGCATACAGTTATTAAAAAGTGACAGGAAAGACATTTGTAATGTTACAAAATAACTTTCTATTCAACAAAGAATCCTGAAAAATAAAATGTAGCTTATTTTCCACAAAAATATGAAGCAGCACGACAGTTTTCAACACTGATAATAAATGTTTCTTGAGCATCAAACCATCATATTAGAGTTATTTCTGAAGGATCATGTGACACTGAAGACTGGAGTAATGATGCTGAAAATTCAGCTTTGATCACAGGCATAAATAATAAAACAGCTTTTTTAAATTCTAATAATATTTCACAATGTTACTGTTACTGTTAATGCTGCCTTGGTGAGCATACAGAGAGCATGAACGCTTTGAATAAATGTGCCTGCGCTGAACAACATAGATTTGTTGCTACACATGAAACCTTTTTAGAATGAGAACATTCGGGAAACAATCCAATCAGTTTGGGCGACGATTGTCCTACATGCAGCGAGGTGATTGTCTCTGCAGACTGTGTGTCCTCTGGGTCAGATTGATTGACAGTCCCCGTGTCCCGTCTCTGTTTCTCTGGCCCTTCAGCTAGGTTTGCAGGGACACTGTTTGGGTGACGGTGATCAGCGCTGACTGCACCGTGCCAAATTCACACTCTGTATAATTAACGACAGGAGACAGCAGACATTGCAAATTTAATCAGCTCCTTCACATTATTTAATTTAGTTACTAACTTAATACAGAAAAGACAGACGCCCCCTTCCTGTACCTCTCATTATACATTCAATGACTGATTGAAGCTGAGTGTTGAATATAGAAATGCTTAGTGAGAAAACACACAAAAACAATGAACTTTTGGATCGGTGCTTTGAACTGAACACATTATGTGTGAGAGATCTTGACTCAAACAGCATGATCTGTCTCCAAGTAATAGGTTTTTCCTGTCTTGCCCTGATCACATTAAATCTGGTGATGTTTTCTTACCGTAAAGTAATCCCCGATAATCCTGGGAGTTTGGCCAGAGTGGGATTTATTTCTGTCAGAGTTGAGAGAGAGAGAGAGCAGGAGACCTAAGAACGTGGGTTTTTAAATGGCATTCTCATAGTTTTAAAGTTTCATTCAGTGCAAAGTGTGCAATATGCATATGCAAAACATGCATGGAATTCTGTATCCCACAATGCAATGTACTCGACTTCAAACTACAAACTTTATTTAATCACCTGTGAAAAGTTAAGACATTTTCACACAAAAAAATGATAAAATAATACAAGAATAATAACATTTACCATTGCACACTGCTTATAACATTAAAGGCCATATTTTAACGATCTTAGCGCATGGTCTAAAGTGCAGGGCGCAAGTTCACTTAGAGCGTGTCCGAATCCACTTTTACTAGTTTAACGACGGGAAAAATGGTCGGTGCTCCCGGCGCATGGTCTAAAAGGATTGTCCCTACTCTCTTAATGAGTTATGGGTGTGTTTTGGGATTTACGTGCGTTAAACCAATCAGTCTCATCTCCCATTCCCTTTAAATGCCAGTTGCGCTCACTCCATGGCAGATTCGCTATTTACATGACGGAATTTGATAGTGGAAAGACCGAACGCGAATGTTTCGCGAATGTTTCGCTTCTCCAGAGCGCAAACGGATCTGCTCGTGCACGAGGTAAAAGTGCACAAGCAGAACATCTACGGGACAAGCCGGATTCCACCATATCTTTATGTACACAATAATAATCTTTTACATTGTAATCCTTTTATTTTAAATATTTGGCATGTTTGTGTGTTGCTGTGCGTCCCTGTGAGTGTTATAAGCAGAGTGTACGCGCGGTGTGGACCCGCCTATAGGCACACATTACTAACATGCTCTTTAAATAAAAATAAAAAATATTGCACCATTGACTTCAGACCAGGGTTCAGTTGGTCAATGGTTCAGTCTATTTCTGTTGCCTCAAAATAGCAACGTGCCAACAATGCGCCAGAACACACCTCGTTTCCAGACCAGCAGCCCATGGACGCACAAATGGGCACAAATGCATTTGCTATTAAAACAACGTGGCGCAGGATGTGAAAATAAACTGCGTCGGACTGAAACTAGCAAAAAACACGCGTTTGGCGCTGCATTGCGCCGGGTGTAAGATAGGGCCCTAAGAAATACTGTGCAGTGAGCAGCAATACATTAGTATTCCATCCAGTTTTCCATTGCCTTCATCTTTTATTGGTTCACTTAATGTGAACATCATCCTGTACAGAGTCTGTCGTTCAATGACATCTCATCCTGCTTTCAGCTCTGACAGCAAATAAACTCATTCTCAATGTCAGTTCTCCATCTGTCAGTTTTTTGGAGCCATTTATACACTGCAGTGGCAAGCTGTTTCTTCTTCCTAGTCTGCAAATTGAAAGCTGTTCAGTGTCATTTTAAGGGTTTTAAAAGATATATACCTATATATACAATGTCTGCACATACAATGTCAAGTTTCTTGACCTTAACTGTTTGCACACTCTCTCTCTCTCTCTCACACTTGGTGTATGTACTTTAATTTTGTAATTTAGTTATAAATTGCAGTGCAAGAAATTCCTCTTGCTGTCATTCCAATTCACAACATCAATTAAGTCGATTAAAATTCACATTAATTGAAGGAAGCCAAATTTTCAATTCATAATTTTGCCCAAATAAACCCTTCAACATTGTAAAAGTGTTTCCACATGTTTATCATGCCCCTCAGGTCACTTTCAGGCAGTAACAGTCTTTTTACTGTCATTATTCAAAATTGCTAAATGAATTCTAATAACAAAAAAACACCCTCCCGTATTCTGGCTTAATTCCCAGTGAAGTGAGCACTTGTTCTTCTAGAGAGCACCGAATAATTGCCATGGTCAGGGTTCGTTGGAGATGTGCACCACACACCACCCTGCAAAAGATGAGAAAGAACAGCTTCTGTTTCCTCTTCAAAAACACAAAGAAGTTTGATAAATGACACATGGCCAGCTCAGCATTGGTCAGTTCGTTGTTCCGTTTGAAATTCCAAAGAAACTTTATCTTCATTACGTCTGACATGTTTTTTGCACTTCAAGCATATTCAGTGTGTGTGACTCATACACAGGTATCCCTTTGTTCTTAGTGAAGATACACATTCTTTATGAGCCATTCACCCACAGGGAAGACAAGCAAGTGCACTGTGTCCTTGGATTAAATGCTGAATTTCAAGACCCAAGGGCACATGTGATATTACGTGACGTCTCTCTGCAGTGGACCAAGGACTTAGTTTCGTATTGAACACCGGCACATTTCAACCATCATACATGAGTATAGAAAGTTTATGGTGTAGTCCATTTAGCAATCTTTCAGATATGAAGGAGACCTGATGTCTTGAATCTGAAATTTGTGACGCTATAGTTCACATCTGGAGACATTACTACACACTTTGTTTTATTGCTGCCAGTCAAAAATTGGTCATTATCTTGCCCTCAGGTGCTATTCTGCATGGTAACCAGTGGATGGCAATAGAAGTAGCTAATCGTATTGCACATTCTCTTGCCAAGCACTTTGTTTTTCTTTTAATTGATCAATTGGTCATGATGTCGATTTGTTACCTAATTCACCCTCGGTTCCTGCAGTTTTTGGTTTTGAGTAGTGGTTTTTGATTTAAAAGTAAAATCAGGTATATGTGTGGTAAATACTTCAAGACACGTTCTCGTTTTGTTCTGCATCTTAATTTGAACACAAACATATTTCAGGGTTAAGGATTCAAATAAGGCAACAATAGTTGTCTGATTTATCAACTGCATCCCTATGGCAGTAATGTATTTAACAACTTATTTAGTGTATTTAGTATTTAGTGACTTTCAGAGGTTGTGCTTGAAGTATGATTTAAAAAATGGTAATGCCTCTTCATCTAATGTTATTCACATCCCTGGTGAAAAAAAAAACAAAAACAAAAAAACACCTAGGCTGGTTTTAGCTGGTCTCCCAGCTAAGACCAACCTGGTCAGCTAAAAAAAAAGTGTCCAAAACCACTCTAAAACCAGCCTGGGAGACCAGCTAAAACCAGCCAACCAACTTAGGCTGATTTTAGCTGTTTTTCCAGCAGGGATACCTTATTTTATTCACAAACTAAAAACTATCATAAAACTTAACCAATATAAAAATAAAAATTATAAAATGTACCCACGTCTCAAAGGCTCAAAGATATATATTTGCTATTTAAGCTACTAAAATGCAGTTTTATTTTAAACAACTAGCGTGAGTCCTATGTTAGTATTCATGAACACGCTGGGATCCAGATGTGCGCATGCGCATTACGCACCAACACACCGTGATTTTTGACTTTCCCGGGCCAAAAAAAATCCAGAATCCTGTGAGAATCCACGCCTTCTTTTTCACGGACCAATACCCACTACAAACCCCAGTCTCCAGCACCGCACGCCGTGTGCTTATGCTGGATACTCCACTGCGGTTCCGTTAAATCTGTTGAACGCGCGTTGAGAAATACGCCGGTCGGTCTTTTAAACGCTTCGGAACCGATTTGCAGCCGCTGCCTTTGAGGGTCGGCAGTGGATTGACTTAATGCCTCCTTTAAAAGCCCTCCTCGGCTTTTTAAGTTCAAGAAAACACCCGGACCCTTCGGCGTATCGCCTTTGACTTTTGCAGGAGAATTAAATGTTTATTTTTTGGCCACCGGCGGAGCGCGAGATCTTGCCGGTTTGCGGACGATGCTCAGCGTTTTTGTATAAAGCACCTTGTCCGTTCTAGTCGGTAAAACTTTACCTCAGAAAGCACAGTGGATAACTTGTGCATTTCTCCGAGATTATTTTGTGTATTTTTTTACCTCAGAAAGTGATGGCGGAGCGGGGGGCACGGCTGCTCGTGTTTTTCACAAGTCTCATCGTTCTCCGGTTCGGCGGTGCGGATAAAGGTAAGTTCCGTGTCTCTCGTCCGTTACGTTACGTGCGCCGCGCGGCATCGACAAATCCCCGCTAATGATAACGTTCAACGTTTGACCGTCTGTTCCTTCACTAACCATTTCTACCATCTCGTTTACTATCATTTTTACCCTGATGTTTATCATACACAGCCTGGTTACTCTGGTTATATATTTATTTGTGTTTAAGAATTATAGATCTGAGTTGTTAAACGCTTGAAGGTTTAAATTCTGCAAGGGGTCATACATGAACTTGCTATTAAGGGACCGTGACTAAGTAAATCACCACAGGTTGCTTTGAATGTAATGTGTATTGTAAACTTAACGTCAAATTAGCAATAGAGGATTTTGCCAGGCTTAAGTCAATGATCCATACCATAAGCCATTACAGATGTGGAGGCTGTTGGTATAGGCATTGGAAAGAAGAGCACTTGTAGAAAGCATCCAGCCGTTCATCCATCTATCTATCCATCCACTCATCTATCCATCCACTCCAGAACAATGCCGGAGGTTGCTCTTGACCTCGCCTAAAAGAGCTGTGGTTGAGAGCCTAAAGGTTATTGATTGATTGTTGATGGTAATGACAGGGTCAGACATTTGGGAACCTTTAGTGTTGGGAATGATGAAAGGGAATTTTCTGGCTGACTCAAATGAAGATCAGTTCCCTCAGCTGCTGCCACTGAGATTGCTGTGAGGTGAATTTGTAAAATGACACCAAATGTTTTAACAGGAGAAATATTTGCTCTTTTTTTTTGTTCTTTGATTTAAATCTTCATCATTTTATGTAGATGGCTGCATATGATGAAAGGAGTATTTTTCCCCCTTTAAATAAGGACCAGATGTATTTATTGGTCTTATCATGGTTGCAGAGTTCTCGGAGAATCACTTTTTATTTTTTAAGCTGAATTGCGTATGATCAGTCTTGTCTTTTCTGTGTTTTAAAGGATTCTAGATATGGCTCGAATTGGTGCTTTGTACATGTGGCCAGTTTCGAGTTACTAATCATGGCTTCCCTCTGAAAATAAGTTTTTGTTTATTTGAAACACATTTCCCTGAGGTTTCAGACATGCAGATTTTAAAGCCAAGCCACAAGTCCTCTCTCTCAAAGATAGTCCGCTTGTAAATTCACAGTGTTTTATAGAGTTTCGTAGATTTCTTGTTGGTGCTTTAGTGGAAAAATGCCCCTTGCCAAACTGACTTAGGCTCTGCACTTTTGGTACAAAGCTAGTTTATTTCAATATGGATTAAAAAAAGCTGCCTTTAATACAGGATACATTCTTAAATTCAGAGATGAAGTGGAACATAAATGAGAAATGTTTTTAAAAATTGAACTCAATACAGTGTCTTACGCCAGAATTCCACTCAAAAAAATACTCTACTTCACTGGCTTTTCACGAAATGCTTTATAGGGAAATGCAAAGTAGTTGGTTTAATGGAAAGTCCTTGTGAAATTTTGTAAAACAGAATCAACCTTTAATCTTGTATGGTTTTGTTTTAGTTTAGATTTGACATGCAACAGTTTAGCGGAAGCATCACTTATGAGCTTGTTTTGTCCACACTTCTGTCTTTCAGTAGATACATGCTGTTAATAATCTTATTGATAGCTCAATTGGAATGATAATAATAATTTGGTGGTGGATTTAAATAATTGCCATGCAAACCTTTGAATCTAACTAGTTACTATTACAATGCTACTCTTCACGTTCATGGAAGTTTGTTAGCTAGGCTATACAACTACTCTCACAAACAGATACAAAAACATTTAGCTGATTCACAGCCTGCTGACAGGACAAAACTTCATGCCATTATGATTATGAAGAGACTAAATTATGCTTTTTGCTTGAATAGAAAGTTTGTTTGTAATGCATGTTATGCACATTTGAGTTTTCATCCGTTTCTTTAGCAGACACTTCAATGATACATGTACAATTTTATATAAGATTAAATTGATTCAGATTGAGGAAAATCTGTGCACATAAACTTTGTCAGTAAGTGGTGGTGGTTCTCTCAAAGACTTTTTAATTTTCTTGCGTTTTATTGCTCAAAGCCTCCCTGTGGTGAAAATCAAGCTTTTATGTCGCTTAGGGTGAAATTAAGGTGATTGGGACACTTTTTTCCATTGAGATGAATTGGGGGAAAAGTGTAGCAATCAACCTGAATTCACCCTATATGTCTATGTGGCTTTTTAAATATACTTAAAGACAAACCATGTGTAAATTCATAAGTCGACAGCATTGCTGAGTATTTTCTGAGTATAAAACTGCAGTGAACCAAAGACAGTCTCAAAAACACGCTTTGAAATCGCTGGTGTTTCTGACGTCACAAACTACCTTGTAACCAATCAGATCAACGTGTGATCGTCAACCAGTGGATCTCTGAGCTGAGTGAGTGAGTGGAGGTGGGGCTCATTTGCATATTCATAGAACCAAAATGAGGCAAGGGTGTCGAGTTACATTCAAGCTATTTTAAGGCATGAAGAACTTTCTTTCAAGGAAAAACGCTTTAAATATGTCATTTTGGTGATCAAAGATGGGTTTTAAAGGATAAAATTATTGTAAAGCTGGACTTTAATAGTGATGCATCATAGAAGTGCTAAAAGGTTTATCAGATGAAAACCAGTTTGCCATCTCTAATGCCACTTTGAGAATGGGTCACAATTGTCATGCAGTCGTCGCGTAATTTCTTTTGGCACAGCAGGTAAATGCACAAATGGAGACATCTGTAGCTATCTCCATCTCTCATTAGCTGTGTGTGTGTGTGTGTGTGTGTGTGTGTGTGTGTGTGAGTGTGAGTGAGAGTGATTGGGGGGGAGGTGGAGGGGGTATGGTCTGGAAAGCAAGCTTAATACTCATCAATGTCAGGCTGAATGATTGAATGACATTTTAACGCATCCAGTTGACCCCTCCCGTTGCCTCTGCTAGTGGGATATCAACAGCAATCTCATTCACAAGGCTAGAGGGTAAATTTGTGAATCTCTGCACTCACTCACTCTCATACTCTCGTGGTCTGGCTCTTTGCGACCGTGAGGCGTGTAGCCATTTTCTTGCCGCCTGCAGCTGGCTGAGGAGGGGAGACAAACACATTCATCGTGTGTCTTATCTGTGTGCTCTTGTGTAAGTGTGACTGGCAGTGGGCAACAGAGTGTTTGGTTCTCCCCGCAGCTGCTTATCAATTTGTAGAGATTTCACCTTCTAGATCGCCTATGGCTGACTGATATGGTGTGTTATTGTAGACGTAGTTGTGAAGTGTGTCGTTTTGTGGTTGGATGGAAAGGCGTCATTTGTTGTTTCATTTTACTGGGGAGCCTTTTGTTAGATCGGAGTCATTTGAGAGTTAAAGTACCAGCTTGACAGCAAGGCGGTCGTTGAAATTCCACATATTTCTGACATTAAAACAGCTTGAACCACTTGACAATACAGTCTGTTCAAATAGTCTTCTATATCATGCATGTCTTACGTGTGCTATAAATTTTCTTTGTCTTTTCCACAGATTTTTGGATTTAAAACAACTTGAACTGCTTATTGTACATCATACAGACAGGGCTTTGCAGAATTCAGTATCTTTTGAGAATATATTGAGAATAAATTCCTATTTAATTTATGAATTGAGGTTGCAAACAGGATGTAGAACTGCAATTTTTATTTGAATGTAAGGAAGTCGAAATAAAGAAACTGAATTCATGTAACTATTTTAAGTTACATTTGCTTCACAAATCCTTTAAGTTTTTAAAATCTCTAAAACGCCTTGAAGTTTGAAGGCCTTATGGACACATATTTGAAGTGCCACATATATAAATTATTTTGTATTTATATTTCATCATATTTTATAATCTAACTTTTGTGGATTATGTTGGAGGAACACTTCCTTTCCCTGAATGCATTACCTGCATTTTCCAGCCATTCCAGTTCAACTTCCTAATCAAGATCAATTTAAATTCCAGTTCATGAATTGAAAGTGAGCCAATTCTTTATTTCTGAATTTTGTATCCTGGTATCTTTCTAGATAATATGTTTTAGATGTGCTATTTATTAACTTAAAATACTTTTTCGAATGATTTAAGTGAAAGCGATGGCATCGTCATTGTTATATTCGTCTCCATTCTTAAATGTATTAGGGTGCCAGTTGTGATCGGTCACGTCTTTAAAACTGTCCATTCTGATTCAAAGCCTTCATTGCAAGCTTAAAATTTAATCTCTTGCAGAAAAATCTAGTTTGTTCTAGAGCTGAAAAGTTAAGTTTGCAAATACATTTTAGTCTGGAACACGTGTTGAAACTCTGCGGTTTGGTTTTTGTGGAGCCACTGACATCCATGAGTGTGGAAAGGATGGAAAATTCCAGCAGGAGTGTTGCTGTTTGCAGTTGGAAGACATATTTGTCCTTCTCAGTATAGCTTTTCACTAGGCGGACCCTCACTCTCAGCCTCTTACTGGGAGAGGTCAAAGCCCTGAAAGACAAGGGTCACCCTTGATTTCTCCTTCTGTGGTCTCAGTGAATAGGGAACTCTTGCTGGTTGTTATTGCTTTTCCAACACCTCTCCTGTTTTTTTTGGGGGGGGGGATCTTGCTTGTAAAGAATGTCTAGATTGAAGGCGGTTGTGGCGAAGGAATCATTTTAATGAGGTCAGGAGAGACCTTGCTGAGAGGATCCCAGTGTTTGACCCTTGCTGTGAGGGTCTAGATACATGGCTTTTGTATGGATTGAAGGTCTTAACAGCTGTCTGTGAGAACCTGAACAAGACATAACAAAACCAGCTCTAGTTGTACACCAAATCATCCAAAATCCAATTTGACATATGCTTGATTTCAATCTGTTCTTGCTCTTTTAAGTTGATATTATGGATTTGTGTCCATCAAAGCTTTCTCTGGTAAGCATCCATACTGATGCTTCTCCTTTTTCCCCGTTATCTTGATTATTTGATAATTTGTCCTTACAAACTCGGCATATGTTCTGTGTCGAATAGCAATCACTCCTGTTCACCCCCTTCCATAAGTGCTGTGGTTTTCCCATTGGGTTTAGCAGGAGACTATGAATAATGGAAGAGAACCTTAGCTGTCTCTAAAACGGTGATTAATTGGTTTAATTTGATCATGTTGTACCGTTCGGGCTCCGTACACCACCTGATTTGTTCTCCACCTGCTAATGTCTCAACTATGAATTCACACTTTGACCCTCCTGTAAATGAAAGTCCACTTAAAGAGACTGAAAATGTCATTATTTACTCACACACTCATGTCGTTCCACAAACTGAAAAAGTGGGGTCCAAAAAATGGATTGGACTCCTTTCACTTTCATCGTATCAAAACACACAGACATTTCTCATCTTTTGTGTTTCACAGAGAAAGTCAGACAGGTTTGGAAAGACATGATGGTTGAGGAAATGATGACCGAACTTTCATTTCATTTGTTCAGAAGATTGAAATGGCTCCATCTTTTAAGAAACTTGTATATTTTGCTGACTTAGTACTGATTTCTGGATCGAGTCATGTCTTTTGAGCTGGCCTTTCGAAAGTAAATGCGATGGCCTGACATGGTAATTGATCTCTGATTGGTAGGTTTGTGGGAATGTAACCATGGAGAGAGTTTTCCAGTTCTCCAGGCCACATGCTAGATGCCTCCCGCTGATATCGGCTCACTTAGTCTCTGTAGGGAAGGCAAATTACTGCCATTCTTCTGCAGAAACCTGCTGAAATGTAGTTAGCCATTTATAGGTCTGAACACTTAGGCCTAATTTAATGGATGGCCTCACTCTAACTCAAAAACACAGGTCGTTAGATTAGTTATTGATCATTTTTACTGCTCTAAAATGTTCATTTTTATCTTTGCAAACCTCAACTATTCTTGAAAATACACCTTATTGTGATACATCCATTGACTAAAGTATCTGAGAGCAAGCTAATGACATTCTGTGTAGCTTGTAGCCATTGTGCTTTGATTGTTTCTTTCATACCTTGAGCCAAGCCACAATCCCTATCTAAACCAATCTCTGTGTTGTCTTACATCTTACAAATGATACATTTAAAAAGGGCAGCCAAGCTTACGCTAATGTCCCTTTGTACTCCACATTACCGAAAGGCTATAAAGGGCATCCAGGCTCAGAAATGACTGGCGAATGATAAACCGGCCTTTCCTCCTCATTAGCTTTATGGAAGAGACGGGCTTCGCTTGACCCTTGAAGAGCTGATTTGTAGCCGATAGCGGAGATGTGTTTGAAACACAAGAAGGTTGCAAAATGTTGTGGAATTATTAAAAAGTCAGTAACTCCATGAAGGTTGTTTGCCTGAGGCTCATGTTTGTTTGTTCTTTTTTTTTTGAACATTATGGCCCATTTTTGGGAAAACGTTGTGTTCTTGTTCTTTAGCATTAAGTTTTCCTGTTGCAAGTCAAAATTTGCATGCATTTTATGAATAAGCAGCGACTAATTGTCACCATCCTTCTGATATGCAAAATGCTTTTTGATGTAGTATTCTTTGAAACGTGCAGTTCCTGCTGTGAACCCAAAGGAGGTAAGTGAAAATAAGAGCGTGAACTTTCCACAACTAACATAATTTTGATCCAACTGCTGAAAGAGTGATCAAATTACCTGAAATGTTTAATAAATAGTCATGCTAGTGTTTTATGAATGACAGGCCAAATTCTCCATTGCAGAGTCTGTGAGTGCCTTCTGATGGGAATTAATTTAATGATAGTGTTGTTTTGCTCATGTTGTCAGGAAGCCAATTAATTTCATCCTCAAGTAGCGGTAGATCGCAAATATTTTGCAAGGTTTATCTCAGCTGTATGTAGCCTTACATCCGAAAGAAATTGCTGTTTTTGCTAATTAGACATGATTGAAGGCATGTCAGGAGTATATACATAGTTATTATGGCAGGACACATCCATCAAACATGCACCGACTCAGTGAACTCCTCCCAGGGGACACTGATTAACCCTTACCCGGGATGAAATACATAAATTGTGTGCCTTTTTTTCTCCCCTGCCGTTAGCGTGTACTGTCTGTTGCGTATATGAAGGCCAGGACGTGATTTAATCATTGGTGGTTTATACACTAGGTTCTTGGTGCTCCGTCCTTGCTGTGCATACATCAATTACACACACAGACGCACATGTGCTTTAATAAGCCTGCAAGTGTGCTGTTGCCAGTAGTAGTGTCACTGAGACTGATGGTTGTGACAGCAGGCGGGTGATAATTAACCACGATTCCTGCTATTCGCTTTCTATCACACACACACTTATGAATGGAGCTGGAGGATACATTGTGTGTGCGCATCTTTTTTAAGGGGCACAAATGGTGCTCTAAACAAACCAGGGTCGTTGGTTCAAGCGCTCCCTCAGGGCAGAGCAGGTGACTAGCATTAGCTAGTGGGTGGTTTGTCCCAGTCTAATTAAATCTTAGAGAAGTAGCCACATATCCTTTTGCTAAGACATTAGATATGCCCTTGATCATCCTGTGGCTATTAATATATTAAACAAAATGTAATGAAGCACATTAAAGGGTCTTTTAAACCACATTCTCGTCATATTTTAAGAGAAATGTAAACTTGATTTGTATCTCTCATGGAGACTTGTTTCCAGCGCTGGAGAACGGAAATGTCAAGTGAAAAAAACAAAACCTTTTTCAGGATTAATAGCCAGTGGGCTAATATCGCCGACGATTATGCTTAATTGGGAGAAGCAGAAATCGTGATCACGATTAAAATATGATTGATCGTGCAGTCCTACTCCAAAGTTTCTCCATGTATCCCAGCGGTAACTTTTCCACATTTGTCATTATTTAATATAGAACACATTAAAGCCATAACATCGATGTTAACCAGCTTTAATTTATTGCTTTAAAGGGGTGGTTTAATGCCCTTTTCACAAGATGTAAAATAAGTCTTTGATGTCCCCAGAGTGTGTATGTGAAGTTTTAGCTCAAAATACCTCAGATATTTTTATATAGCATGTTAAAATTGTCACTTTTTGAGGGTGAGCAAAAACGCACCGTTTTTGTGTCTGTCCCTTTAAATGCAAATGAGCTGCTGCTCCCGGCACAGGGGGCGGAGCTTCAACAGCTTGTGTCCTTTTACCTCACACAGACATGCACTGAAAAATTCAAAAACTTTTAGCCTTTTATGTTCAAACCAGAGTCAGACAATGATGGAGACTCAAGAAGAAGTGACAACATGTAGAAGCAACAGGACGTTTCTGAATGGTTAGTTGATGAATTTATGCAGCTTATGTGTAATCTTCTAGTCATTGATTAGCATATTCTGTCACGATAATCTATAAATCGTGTTCAGGGGGCGGGGTTTATGTAAATTTTAGGGTTGGTGATGTCACTAACCCGGGAGGAATGTCGTGTAGTCTCTACCAGCCGTTTGTTGTAGTCCTTAAAAAACGATTTCTTTAAAAGCAAATATCTCCCTTTGCTTTGAACTTTGAGCGTCGTAACTTTGCAGATGTTGTCTATGCTCAAACAGCAACATTACACACTAACTAAAGTCAGAAAAGTGAAATCATAATCAACCACCCCTTTAACTACTAGCAAGTTTTTAGGCTGAATTACCAACAACAGAATCCCAAAATAATGACTGTTTTGACATTGACAGTAACCAATATCCCCAAACATCCCATTGGAAAAGGAAAGTCATTTTGTGTAGAGTGATTTGAACTTAATTTAACACCCTTTGTACAGGTGAGCAGTGTTTCTCGTATTTAAAGAGCTAGTAAAATTAGTTCTGGAGTTATGGTTCTCTTTGTGTTTTCTGAGGGCCACAGTTTGTTACACTGATGACTTTCTATGGGGAAGCTATTGTGCGTTATGCAGGAAGCCAATAGGAAGAGCTGATCATCTGTCTGAACTGCCTGTGTAAATATGGCCGTGCGTGTGCGCGCATGAATGAGTTGAAAGAGTTTGTATTTTGGCTTAAAAGACCTGAGATGAGAATAACATAGACATAGTCTAATAAATTTGATGTGAAACAAGTCTAGAAAAACCTTACATTCAATGGGCCTCATTCATTAAACTCCAGTAGAATAAATTTGTGTTTAAAACTATTTGCTTAGTCGCATTAAACTCAATGCTATATGCTTTACACTAGAATGCTTTTAAGAACAATTAACGCAAATACAATATTCAAATGCGTAAATCGTTGCATTAATTTCAATGCAATGCTTTACATAAAAATGCCTTTACAATCAATCTAGATACATTTTTAATGGGCAAATACTACTACATCTCCTCCAGTGAAAGTCTGTTGGCACATTTTGTATACATGTTAGCAAACAACACTTTTACAAGGTCTACAATGCTTTCCTCAGTAAACTTTTGTCTTGTGAAGGCCTAAGAATAACCTTGTTGGTGAATGATGCCGCCCCCCCTTGTAACATAAGATTTGAGCAAAAGTTCTGAATCTCTGTTTACTGTATTCTTCATCTGTTCATTGTTACGATCTCTAGCATCATATTGGCCCTGACGGTGAATTACGGCATGTAATTGAAAAGCGATGGGTGTAATTTAACGACGCGTACGGCTCCCCGGTGACCTGTGGAAAGTGTTCGCTTCCCCTTATTTTTCCCCTTTTCTGCATCCGATGCCATGATTGATGGCCACAGTGTTTATCCAGAACCTCAGCGAGGAAGAGAATGATTGGCCGTGACCAATTCTGTTAGTTGTTGGGGGGGGTTTGGAGGCTCGCTTTTGTCCCATGATACGTCTGTGTCGTTTCAGGATGTGCTGTATTAATGAAAGCCAAGGGCCCCGTTTATAAACGCATCGTCAGGGAAATGGAAGCGGTGCTTTTAAATGCAGATGATTTTGCAGCTCCATTATAGTGGTTAACCTTCCTTTCTAGCTTATCTCACCCAGAATCCTCAGAGGAGAGCCGCTCGGAGCTGTGAGTCATAGTCTTTTTGTTAGATTACGTGGGTGTCAAAAGCAGCGAAAATATTGCATCCTTGCATGAGTTTAGGAATTGCAGATGCGACTTTGAGATTCTGCAAATGTCATTGGTGCCCTCAACTCTAGGAACGTTATTGCTGGAAGAAAGTCTTTGTCAGACTTTCCAGGAAGCATCCGTTGTGGGTGGGTGATTAACTAAGCTTTCGGTTTGGCTTCCAGTTATTCAATTCTGCATTCATATACCTTCCCTAAATTGGAATTACTCAATTTCTACCTTTCAAATGCACTGAAAAGGCTGTTCCACGTAACTCAAGTTGCATTGAACTCTATGGAGAGACTATAACTTTGAACCAACTTTCAAATAGGGCTGCACGATATTGAAGAAAAATGCGATAACTCATTAAATAATGCGACGTTCAATATGCGATACGATAATGCTTAAATTGTGTAAAATAAACTTAAATTATCTTTAAAATATGTTTAAAATGATATAACCTACGTGTTTCACATTCTTTTTGTGACTAGAAAACATCCCTACAACTTCTGAAAGTGAACATCAGTGTTTTACTGAAACATAAGAAGTGTTATTTTAACATCAGTGGGGTTCAGGGTTTCAGGTTATCCTACATTAGGGTTATTTAACAACAGAAACTGAATAATCAAATGTAAAAATAAAACACTGCTTAGTCTTCACTGTATGAATACTGATTCTTATTAAAGCTACAAAAGTTATTCAGTCAAGAGCAGCGAGTGATTTTCTCTTTGTCTTTTGTTCATGACCCCAGTTATTGCAAGCCGTTGCGATATGCATATCGCGATATATACATTTGCGATATTTTGATAATTTCGATATATTTTGCAGCCCTACTTTCAAAGCACAGCCAATGATTAAGGGCAAATTTGCATGAAATAAAAACAAATGGGAGACTGCACATCAAGATTCAATGAGTTGTACTACACTATAAAGATATGACATTCAGAGAATAATCATTGGAATATACACATTCTATGCTATTAAATGCATGAAAATTGTCCTGTAACAGTTTTCATGTTGTGGTTGAAATGTGTTTGTGATGGTAAGTGCGTTGAATCTCTGATGCAAGTGATGTGAAACGGCCTTAAAGGAATAGGTCACCCAAAAATGAAAACTGTAATTTATTCACCCTCATTTTGTTTTAAACCCACTTCACTTTTTCTACTGGAGAACCTGAAGTAATATATTTTGAGAAATGTCTGTCTTTTTTGTCCATATAATGAAAGTCAACTGGACCCAATGTTGTTTAAACTTCCACATTCTTCAAAACCTCTCATTTTGTGAACTGCAGAAGAAAGCCATACAGTTTGGGACAACATGAGGGTGAGTAAATGATGCTGGAATTATTCTTAATGGGTGATTTTTATCCCTTTAAAGCATCTCAGGGTCTCTAAAATGTCAAAATGCTCTTTATTCTTTACAATTTAATTGTACTATTGAACCATAGATGTTTTGATTAATGTCTCTCCAAGGTCTCACCAAAGCCACTCATGTAGCCTTCCTTTTAAACCCTCGAGCTACATTCTCTCTTTTTCAATGTTGTCCTTTTTTATGTTATGATGGATTTATCCACTGAAAAAACAATTTACTTTCCCGGTGCAATTTTGCCTTGACGACAGTGATAGATAACAGAGATGTCAGTTTATTAACAGTTCCTGAGTAGTTTATTCCGCTCGCTTTGAGGACCAGGATGTGTGTTTTTTTTTCCTCCCATCCAGAGAGTTTGAGCATACATTTCTTTAAAGCCGTTCTGAGCGCCTGCTGAGAAGAGATAAAAGGAACGCAGTGGAAGAGGAGAGTTCGACTTTAATGGAAGGGGCAGTTGCAGACAGGTAAAAAAACAGAGATGGAGATGAAAACGAAGCCATGGACGGCTAGTTTCCAAGCTTCATGATCCACCCAGCATGGGCTCCACCTAGAGATTATTTTTGATACAAGATCATTCCTTTGACCTACACCAAGTAAATAAATCCAGTTAGTCTTTGTAACAAGACCTGGGAGCCACTTCAGTCCCTGTCCATCCATACCTGGGTTTTTTTCTAGTAGAAATGGAGGCAGAACCAATGTTTGTGCGCCTTTTATTTTACAAACCACAAACCATGCATGAACAGACTTTCAAAACCTATAGTGGTGCAATGATATGCACTTAACTGGTCCAACTGTTAGTGATTTAAAAAACAATCAATATCTCCAACAATCAAAACATTTTTTTTCACCATGAATGCCACATTTTTAAGACACTTACGTCTTAAGTTAAAAGCAGTGATTCCTGTGTGAACTTTTTGCAGTCAGGGTGATTTAACAGAACCTTTTTCGTTTTAAGACATGTTCACACCAAGGATGATAACTATAACCATACAATTTTAATAATCATTCTAGTTCTAAGAGAATAGCGAAGTTCACATCTCAACTACACACAGAGTTTGAACAATATTATTGGAATTGCTTTCAGAATCACTGATGAACGAATGATAAATACATTGATAATTCCATCCAACTTTAAAGAGCTTGAACAGCTTTGAAAGCAGCAGATGACCGATGACAAGTGTTTATTATTTTTAAGTGCTTTATTGCACTAAACTAATGCGTTATTTTGGCAAGTTTGCCAAGTCTAAATGTAAGTGATCAAGGTGAATTCGTAGTTGTAGAAGTGCTGAGGAAAGCATGTTGAAGTATGTGTGTGTAATTTACAGCACGCAATTTTCCTTGTTCTGCTTGGAATCAGTTATTTATTTCCTAATGCCTCAGCTGTGTTTTAATTAAGGATGTGTACTGTGTACCTGAAAGTGAAAAATAAGAAGTAATCAAAGACTGTTCAGATCAAAACCGGTGAGACTGCAGTACAATTAAAAAACCCTGCAGTGCAGACCCTGTATCGAACAGATATCCACCATTGACCCAGTTTGTGTTCCTCTGGGACTCTCAGCGCTTGTAGAACCCGTTTAACCTTCTCCAGCTAATGATGGCGGTCAGGTAGGAAGCGCAGGCACAGGACGGTGAGAGAAAGTGTGGGTATTATTAACTTTGTTTTATCAGACGACTCCCTATGGGTTCGAGCGCTTTGAGGCGCGAGTGTTAATTGATGTTGTTTTAAAAGCCTTTGTTCTAAAGAATAACTGCAGAATTGGGAGACCAGCACACATTTTTCTTTTAAGGATGCTAAAGCTTTACGGAAGCGTCTATATTTTTATGCTGATAGTCCATATAAGGCTTTCCATTAGTGATTCGATCATCACGGCAGCACCATATATCATGTAAATGGGGCCCGAAATGTAGGCTAAACTGCACTCGCAGCGTTGGCTGTGGTCTTCTGCGTGTTTATTTTGGCATTGTTCCTGTAGACACTTTGCTTTTCTTCTTATCTCAGACTGCCATTCACCTGAGTGTTTCTATGCATGTGATTGTTTTGCTTTGCAGTGTGTTTTCTCTCTGTAATAGCTTTTCTAAGTCATCCATGCTAAACAATCGTCATACAAGAAGCCATTTCAAGATTGTCAGCATTGCCCAATCAGCATCAGCATACTTGGCAAATCAATTGAAATATACTTATAAAATCTTCTTGACACGTTGTCAATGGATAATGCACATCTGTTTTGAAATAATAAATATTTTTTAGTGAATATTGTGCAAAATAAGAGTTAACATTTGATTGCAATCAAATTGCAAAGAATTTGATGATTAGAATGATAGTCTTTAACAAAGTCTTAAACATTTCATACACCCCTTGCATGTTTGTTTAGCTATTTTGTTTGTTTTCAGCTACCAGTAAGAGAACTTCAAGCTCCATTTGCCTTTTTTAATTCGTTATGGCATATTTTCCCCAAAATCAGCACAGAAAATGCAGAAAAAATCTGAGCAACCCTTTTTTCTAGGTATTGACCATTGCAATTGACCGACCCCTTTAGTTACTGTTGCTATGTCCGACAAGCCACACCTCTCTCACGCCACACCATGTTCTCAAGACAACTGAAAACACTGATACTGACAACACACTGAGACAGGACAGACCAGGTCACTTTTGATATGAAACAAAGTCTCAACTTTCAAATTTGGTCATTTTTTTTTTTTATGAAATTAAAACAAATACCGTTTCGTGGCTCTCTTTAAT
This sequence comes from Scardinius erythrophthalmus, assembly GCF_964197995.2. Lineage (NCBI taxonomy): Eukaryota > Metazoa > Chordata > Actinopteri > Cypriniformes > Leuciscidae > Scardinius > Scardinius erythrophthalmus. The sequence continues at coordinate 5,251,911 of NC_138244.1, forward strand.
GTGTCTGACAGATCGCTGTAGACGAGCCTCTGTTAAAGCTGCTCGTGAACCGATCATCTCTTCCTTCTAGTTCATTTATAGCATCAAATAAACATGAACATAAGAAGGAATGTTGTTTTAACCGCGGAAAGACGTCATTACACACCGTTTTTCAAGTTCAAATCCTCCAGTGTTAATCTACTAACTCTCCTGAATGCTTTGTCGGACAAAAATGGTGGATTCGGCAGATTATGATTGGTCAGATCGCCTGTCAATCAAACTCCCTGTGAAGGGGCAATTGCCATTTAATTTTTTTACCGTAAAACAGCCTACAGTTATACAATAGCTTTTATTTATTTTTTTTTTTTATTTTAGCTATTGAACTGTTCAGGTTTTGCATTTTGTAGATTTTTTTTTCTCCCTTTGTTTCATAAGAATGTCCTTTACATGTAGTGAGAATCACTGTGATGCACTACCTCTCATGTCTTTATCGGCCAACAGTTCGTTCAGAACTCTGTTTCCCATCCCATGAGACATGATTTGTTTCCTATTGTGATGTTATATCTCAACGTGTCCAGTTTGTGAAGCCGCTTCATTGTGAGGCTGAGCTCCAGTATTAAGTGTTAGTATTGTGTTTTTGGAGAGCTGCTCTCTCCAAAGGGCTTTTGTCTGTCGGGCTCTCTCTGCTGCTGAGATGTTCGGTGTAAGCCCGTCCTACACCACCGCCCCCTTCCCCTCCTGATGCTGCTGAACATGAGCTCCTAAATCAATGAGAAAAGGGCAGCTTGACTGTGATGGGCCTCACTTTAAAAGACCCAAGGAATGAGAGGAGGAGGGGCGGAGAGCCGAGAGACTACATATGTGGGTTTTTTCTTCATGTGTACACAGACATACACACAATCCAGAGGGCTTGGTGAACATCAGTCACTTCAGTGCTATTCTCATGCCTCTCTTGAGAGGGAAAGAGACCGGAGACTTCAGCTGGGAATTACTAAAAAGCACCATAAAAAGTATCTTAGAAGTAGTATATACACAACTCGTGCTGTAGTCCAAGTCTTCTGAAGTTGTTTGATAGCTTAGTAGGAGGAGCAGACTGAAATTTAGGCTGTTTCAAAAATATTGCTCTTTACTTTCCATATACATTCAAATTTGGCACATTAGACAGTTTTTCCCCTTCATTTCAAAGTGCCTATATATATATATATATATATATATATATATATATATATATATATATATATATATATATATATTAGATGCATAAATTACAATTTAGAGTTATTCAATTTTTTATTTAAGTATTGGCCGGCCTTTTATCTCAGTATTCTCCAGAATTGCCTCCGGAGAGGTTCCTCTGTCTGTCTTGTTTGTTAGTCTTGTGTTGTTGGAATCAAAATGTTTTTCTTTTTCAGACTAGTAGCTACTTATAGTGCAGCTGATGATGGCGGACCACACACACACACACACATACCATCAGAGCAGGTGTTCAGTAAACATCCCACTAAAGAGCTGTTCACTTCCTCAGCAGGAGTCTTTCAGCCCTCACACACACACACACACACACACACACACACACACACACACACACACACACACTGATGGCTCTGTGATGATTTGAATGTTGTTGCTCAAAGATTGCTCTTTTATAGCTCAGGAGATATGTTCCTGGTTCAGTGCGCGTTAATGACCGCATCTATGGCATAATGCTGATCGCCACAGAAAATAATTATGACTTTTTATCTGTCTTTTTTTAATTGAGGTGGAAATTGTGGTTACTTAAAATGGAAGTGCATGGCCAATGCAATTAGCATTGTGTTTTAGAAAAATAGCCACAAGAGTAGGGCTGCCATTAAACATTAGTCGACGAGAAGAGGCTTAGTCGACCAAAATTTTATTAGTCGTTAGTCGAAAAACAAATCTATTCGCTCCATCCAAAAATCCAAACCTTCATCTATTATCCATTGACCTCATATTGCTTATCATTTGAAACATGTAAGTAGTCGCAACTTTACATGGCCTCTCGCTCTAACGTTAACGTAACGCTATTATTAGCCGCATGTAGTGTTTGTGCGGAGTGTGGAAGCTAAAGTAGGCTATTAGCGCATTTACTGCATGATATTGAGACGCCGGCGTGAGCACTTACAGTTTTTCCTGATAACAGCGGAAACAACTTGAAATACGCCGTTATTTATGGTCATACAGAGAAGAGTAATACATAATTCGAATACATAACAACAAAACGTTGTGCGTTTGTAAAGTAAAGAACACAAACAGGATTCGCTTTCTGCCGTCTCGGTCTTCATGAACATGAGCGCATCACAAAAATGAACAGAAACTTAGTGCTTTGCGGCAAGCTTTATGTGTGTGGGCTTGACTGTGGAATAGGCTATATATAATACACCCCCCACCCCCCATAAATATTTTAAAAAGTTTATTAGTATATTAGTTGACTGATGGCTACTAGTTGGCTAGTAAAATCTTTAGTCAGGGGCAGCCCTAGTCATGATAACACTAAGCTGGTTGCTTTCACACCATACATGCAAGAATACTGTAAAGATTAATAAAGCACTATTTACCCAAAGGAATTATTTTGGTAATGCATAACCAGCCGCCTAGAAAAGTAGTACCACTGCTAAATGGCCACTTTACAGCTCAAATAATAAATGAGGTTTTACTGAATTATTAATGCAATTCATGAGCTTCATTTCTGCTTTAAACTCTATGGAAAAAAATATATAAAAAAAAAATGTATGTATATATATATATATATATATATATATATATATATATATATATATATATATATATATATATATATATATATAATTTTTTTTTTTTTTTTTTTTTTTTATCTGATCCAAATCACTAAATATTGAATATATGCCAATACAGAGTCCCGATCCGATGCTTGTATTTTCTTAGTGATTGGTGCACACTTTAAGTACATTCAGGTTATTAAAATCATTAAAATCTATCGAGTGGGATTGGGTTAAGAATGTTTCCTCTGTTTTTTGTTACATAGCGGATTTTCTGTATATTATTTTTTATAAATGCCAATAAAGTAAGTATATAAAAACAAATCTAATGTAAATAATATTTAAATAAATAATTTAATATTAAAATATGCACAAAATATATATATATATATATATATATATATATATATATATATATATATATAAAATGGATTTTAAATATATTCATATAAAAAATATTTAAGTGTGTAATTGTTTATTTTTTATTTTATATATTATAAAATGGATTTTAAATATATTAAAATAATATTCAAGTATGTAATAATTGTTTATTTGTTATTTTATATATTATAAAAAAAAAATAACTGAGGGACAAATTACCGTTATTTGCAATAACTGAAATTACACCAGCGAAATTCACGAATTCAGTTCGTGACCCGTCCATAAAGATGAACTCGTATTAAACTGTAAACATTCCTCTGTAATGGTGTTTTTGTCAGCACATTTCATGTTCGTGTTGTGTTTTGTTCTGTTTGGAGTTCACTTGGAGTTTAACAGTTTGTCGTGAACGTTTACCTCACAAACGGTGAAATAGGATCCTTACGATCCACATTCTGTTGCTCATTCTTCTCTCTCTGCCTGTACATTATTAGATTTGTGGTTTCTTTTGGATCATCTAATCGCACCGATGAACTCAAACCCAGCACCACCCCTTTCCCCTCAGTAGTTCTCACTCGACTTGAGCCTGATTCTCTTTATCCACCTGCCTTTCTCCTGCCGGGTGCAGTCGCTGGGAAAATAGAGCTCGCATGAAGAACCACTTGAGTGAACAGCAGCTCTGAGAGAACAAGATGAAGCCAAACTCATATCTCGGGCTTGTATGAAGCAAGCGGCTCGCTCTGTTTCGCTTGAGATGGACTGACCCTTATTTCTGAGCGACGTGGCCGTGCCATGAGCAGAATTCAAATGAGCTTCTTGATGTCAGTGCTGTGGAAAGTTCTGTCAGATCCCAAAGTGAACGGATAAAATATTTATGTCATAAAACGGATGGTTCCAGCTGTAAAATCTGATAGGATCGGCCACTTTGAAGTCATTTCGGCAACTGTAAACATCCTACAGCCAAGCTAAAGACCTACGAGGAAGATGAATTCATTTTAATTATTTTATTAGTATTTTTTTACTTGTTTAGAATGTCGTCCGTTTGCTTTATTTGATGTTGTTCATTCCAAATGTTCGAATCATACATTGGTACTCCTTTGTTTAACTAGGATGATCCTCAAAAAGACACATGCAAAAAGGCATGAAAACTAACCCATAATCCTTTAGCATAGTGTTTTTACTGTAAGCATATTTATAGCTATTGCAGAAATCTCGTAGGTTGTTCGGACATGATCATATTTGTCCAGATGTTATTGTTTTCACAAGACACAGATTGCTACAGACAGGTTGAACGTACATCTCTGTTTTTAGCAAGCCTGTGAGAGCAGCGGAAACGCTTGTTTCTGGGTCTAATGTTTGCTTTGATATGCGGTAAGCTATCCGGGGCCTTTGGCAGCGCTGTTGCCGCTGGTTTATTTATTTGAGGATGAATTATACACGCTGTCCTTGGTGGAAAAGCCCTCAACTTGAGTCTGAATTTGGGTTGAGAAACATCGGCGGAGTCTTGCTTGTCCGGAAGTTTCTCTTTGAATGCATCTGTTAACATATTGATATATATATATATATATATATATATATATATATATATATATATATACATTGGTTATGTTGCATCTGTAAGTAATTGTCTCATACTTGCATTTAAGTTCGATTTTTCTAAAGTCTGTTTACTTCATCTCCAGAATCAATAGAAATTGCTCTTTGTTGTTGTCTGATCTAAGACCAGTTGTGATGCTTTATTTACGATGGGTTCCAGTGGTGTTTGTTCACTTGAAGTCGCCCCGTGTCAGCGTTTAATGAAGACCCCTGCCTCGTGCTTCAGGTCTCTGGCCGGCGTTCTGTCAGCGCTGAGATTTTTACTGGCATCCAGGGCCTTTCTGCAAACAACTTTCTTCATGGAGAACGCCATGCTCCCTTCTCGGCTGGTCTTTGAGCCTCGAGTCACCATGGTGACGCTCATTAACTCTCCATTCAGTGCTTATTAATAACCCTTCCCAAGACAGGGTTAGAGAAATGGCTCTGCGTGTGGAAAAAAAAGAAATCGAGTTTGTCTCAAGTCCTTGACTACCTGTCATACAGTAAATTATTGTCCTTTCAATTCCTGGCCCGCCTTCCCTGCTAATATTGCTACATGTCATTTATTATTCTTGATTGAATTGGCTGACACTCCGTGTCAAGTTATTATGAGGTTTCGAGAAGTAATTTGTTCTGCTGTGAATGTTTAGAATCGGTTCACAGTGGTCGTTTGAGGCGATGGGATTTGATTTCTGTAAATCCGTTCGGACTGGCCATTTCAGTAAATTATTTATGTAGTAATGTTTTTGGAAGAAATGAAATATCTTCTTGTGTTATATAGTATTGTGTATAATACTATGTGAGCACTTTAATGTAATGTAAAAACTTTGATATATATATATTTTTTTTTTATCTCTTTCCTCGTCAGTGTTTTGGAAAAACGTTTCCGCCAGCATTTTTGATAATTTCACAAAAATTGCATTGCCCCTAGAATATTTTGTTGTGTTAATTTCTCAAAAGAATGAACAGATCCTCTGCGTAAAAGAAAAAAAAACACATTTAATTCTAGCTTCGTGCATTCTTTTTTTTTTTATCAACACTTGAATGTGGGTAAGTTTAATAAAAAAAGCAACATTTTGAGCAAAACGCGGAGAAAATCACGTTTTTGTCCGAGAATATGTCTGGATGGTATTCAGAATGATGATCAAACACACAGATGGATTAGATCGAGTCTAAACAAGCGAGGGCGTGTGTTTTGATCAGGAGATTCTTTCAGAAGATGTGTAAAAGCCGGAAATGTCCGTCAATGGCGGGAAAGCATTATCTCACAAATGACGGAAAGTTTCATCAATGGTGGAGAAAGAGTTTCAATTTATTTTAATTTTTGATTATGCATGTTTGTGGATCAAAGAAATTGTGATGCATAGGAGAATTAACTCAAAGGTTGGGGTCACCTTGTCTAAATTTCCTGTGGTAAATGCATGTGTAATAAAGTGACTGCGGGCTACGAGATAACCATGCATAGGACAATATTGGTTTTGTAACCTTATCTCTGACAAGCCGTAGGATTTGTGCCAGTCAGTCTGTCCTGATATAGAGTGTGTGTGTGCGCGAGCAAGCGTGTCACAGCTCTTAAACATGTCCTGGCAGAGTTTGTTTGCTGGTGGGCATATCAAGTGTCTTCCAAAGTGTGTGAGTGCGCTCGTTTTCTCCAACTGAGACTATGCCCTCGCGATCACCTCATGTGACCAAAGCAATTCTGGTTACACAGCGAGAATGTTTATTTATATTGGTGTTTTCTCACCCCCACTGACACACACACACACACACACACACACACACACACACACACACACACTGTTCCCTGGCGAGCATCTCAGAGGATCAAATCTCATGTTATGGCAGCGTTCGCATTAAATTAATTTAGTTATTAATCGAATCCCTCTGTGCGGCACGATGCCGGTGTCTCGCTGTCATGGCGACGACCCACCTTGAGATCTATTTGCATTGTAATGGGATGGTAATCCAGCGTTTCTTTCCCTATTCATCCGTATCTTTCAAATGCCTCCGCACGGAGATGTCAACTAATCCGACCTGGAGAAGTTAAATCCACGTAAACGCTTTACAGTCTTGTGCTGACCTGGAGTCAGGGTGGCACACCGTTTCAGTCAGAATATAACGCTTGAAAAGAGTGTTAGGTGAGTTTTAGTCTAAACTAATTTTTGAGTGAAACATTGTTTTTAATGTGCAAAAGTATCCGAAAGTCTTGGTGGGGTGGAGTTAAAAATGAAAGGCATGACTGATGTCAGCCAGAAATGAAAGATGGCAAAAGACTGAGAGATGACAAAGAAAAAGATGTAGTTATGGTGCAAATCAAATATGTTGAATATCTAGTGACTGACATAAAAATTGCAATAATTCTTGAGTTTTTACACTGAATTTGCATTGCAAAATCTGATATGCAAACAGTGTAGCACTTTATTTTACAGTCGTACTGTACATACAATGTACTTATTATAGTTATTATAATAAGTAGGTACTTAAACTGAACCTAACCCTAACCCTGTAGTTACCTTATATTACCCAGTACTTTCTTAGGTAAGTACACGTACTCTAAAATTAAGTTCAACTACAAACAGTTTATTTTAATATATGAACGTGGTCCAGATCGTTCTCAGATTCAATTCAATTTTGTCTGTATGCATCAGATCCGTCTCGCATGATCAGCACCTGTTGTCCGGATCTGATGTTCTGAAGGTGTGTGTTGTGTAAATCCTCCAGACTGTTGAAAGCATTACGTTTGTGTTCACACTGAGATGTGACTCTTCACAGCAGAATGATGAAGCTGTGATTTGGTGGTTTCTTTCTCTGACTCAACATGCTGCAATTTCTTGCTGAACATTCACTCGTTCCTGAAAGATTTATAGATCATTCTCTCTCCCCTTTTTTTTCTTTTTCATGTAGCATACCTCACTTTTGTCCTCCTTGTGCTCTCCCTTCGACTTCAGCACAGTTTTAATTCATCAGCTCATTTCAGATTCTCACCTTGAGATCGTGTCAAGTTTATTGTTGTTTAGTCCCTCAGATTAAAGACCAATTTTAAAGATCAGTGTTAAGCATCTTACCATAAACAGACCCTCCTTCCCTTGGCTTCGGCCCAAGCGGCTCCATAAATATCATCTCATCCGTCCAGGGTGACAATTCATTATTTAGCTCACAGTTCAGGCATCGTGGTTTGCACTTGTGACCACATTCTGTGGGTTCAGGAGATGTCACGTGATTCGCAGATTCACCTGCACGTGAACCCTCGGCATAAGAGCCCCGCTGCTTCACATCACAACAGAGCTTTTCAATAATGAAGGCGTTCGCTCTGAAGGAGATCTGCTCGCTAAGTGCTCATGCAGGAGCTTCTCTGGTTGGAGATCAGCCCGACAGCAACAATCTATCTATTGTTCTGTTTAATGCTCTATCTATATGTCTGTCTGTCTGTGATAAATTGACAGAATGATAAGGGTCTTTCGCACCGGTAGTTAACTAGCCACCGGGGTGGTTCCCCGAGAACTGAGGCCCTGTTCCGAATGGCACCCTAAACACTCAGTCTTCCTACCAGTCCGCACTTACGTGACGTAACTGTCAGGAAGATGTCCGCTGCAAAAGTGCGCATCGAGGGAGCATAGCGACCGCTAAGGTACCTTTCTGAATCCTAAAGTGACAAATGGCGCGCCCACTGCTGCCATTGTAAGTCCACAAGACTGAAAGTGTATATGAAGTGTGCCATTTGGGACTGGGCCTAAATGTTCCCCTAGGGCCGTTTTCCTGGTTGCATGCCAGTAGGAACTCTGAAGTGACATAAGCTTAGTTTGTGGTTTAAATATAGAGGCTATAGTAGGCTATGTTGCGCTCGGGCGGCCCGAGTTCTTGGCCTTTCCCCATCCCATCCCTCGTCTCTCTCCCACCTCGCTTCCTGGCAACTCTCTACTGTCCTGTCCATATAAAAGGCAAAAATCAGCAAAAATAATAATAATTATATATAGACTATAAACTGTGTGTGTACACAGCTTTTTTTTTAAATGGCGGGTGCTGGTGTTTCACGTGCATTCATCGAGTCAGCGTACACTTATCTCACAGTTCTTATAGTGCTGGTTTAGACCCTAATCTGAAGTAGGAGCACATTTAGTCCCCCAAAAAGCGTTTCTAGAACTAAAATCGTTCCCAGTTCCTGCGGTGTGAACGCGCTAAAAAGCGGGTACTTCCTCCACTAGTTCCAGGAACTAGGAAAAGGTTCCTTCGGTGCGAAAGCCCCTATAGATAAACAGAAACAATCATAGATAGATGGATAGACGGATGGATGGATGGATGGATGGATAAACAGATAGATGGATAGATGGATAGACAGACAGACAGACAGATAGATAGACAGATGGATAGATGGATAGATGATAGACAGATAGATAGATGGATGGATGGATGGATGGATAGATGGATGATGGATAGATAGATGGATAGACGGATAGATGGATAGATGGATGGATGGATGGATGGATGGATGGATAGACGGATGGATAGACGGATGGATAGACAGAGGGATAGATGGATGGATAGATAGAGGGATAGATGGATAGACGGATGGATGGATAGACGGATGGATGGATAGATAGATGGATGATAGATAGATGGATTGATAGATAGATGGATAGATAGACGGAACAACAGAATGATTGACAGATGAATAGATTGACAGATTCCTATTGTTCTATCATTCTGTTGCTCGTTCTGTCTACAATTCTGTCTATTATTCTATAATTGTATCTCTTTCCATCTATGGTTTGGTCTATTGTCATTCTATCCAACAGTCTATAGTTTTGTTGTTCTATGATTCTATCTATCGTTCTATAATTCTACTTGACCATCTATCATTCTGTCTTTCTGTTGGTCTCCACGGCATTTTGGAGGCACTTCACAGACGGTCATGGCAGGAGTTGGACAAAGTTTAGCCCCAGAAACACAGGTTCATTCATATATTCACTTGCTCTTTACTAATGCAAGTCCATGTTCTTGGAGAATTTCAATAAAATTGCACTTACAACTCTCCAACCACGCAGATCCTCCGCAGACTGACATTAGAAAGGAGCCTTTATGAGAAAATGGCAGGATTGCAACTAAGACGTAATTTTTAAGACTGGGCATAGCAAAGGTCGTTTTGGAGGCAGAGCAAGTTATTGCATTTGGATGAAAGATTATGAAGGCAAACATTTTATTTTCCTTTGGAATAACAAGCAGCAATAAATCGTTCACAACAAGATCAGAAACGTGTATTAAAGTAAACAGGGCTGATTTTGATTTCATGGCTTATTTTTGCCCTCTAAACAGCATCTTTTATCTCAGTGAGGATGCCCTTTAGAACAGGATTTAACTGTGACATTTTCAGAATATCTTTCCACGGATGTCAGCGTTGCATTTGACTCTCCCCCGCAGTAGCTCTATGTCTCCAAAAAGAAATAAGGTTGAACAAATCTCCAAATATTCAGTAATGCTTCTGTCAGAGCAGTTCAAAGTTAAGTCACAAAAAACATGGTAATCTCGCAGTCAATCTCATGACTATAAATCAGATTTTTGATTGGGCACAGATTTCTTATTAATCAGGAAGCTTTGATTACGGTCACAGATGAGTGGAGGAAATGCCCCGATAACCCCATTTCTCTTCAGAGAGGATGTCGTGGATCATTTTCTGGCATTGGCCCTATTAGATTAAATCTGCCCCCGCCCCAGGTGGGGGTCGCACCCTCGGGGAATGAATCCAGGGAATAAAAAACATGTGCCGGTTAATCTGAGTTGATCAGACTTGTTCGTAAACGAAATCCTCTCTAGGTTTGGTCAAGAACGATGGTAGGTCAGAGCCGATGGCTTACTTAAACTGAGAGATTCACATGATTTTAAAACCTCAGTCCATATGGCTTCTATCAGGGAAAGATTATACCAGTCGCTGAGACACTTGCTTGCGTTTTTATCTTGGTTAAAGAGCTTATGAGCACGAGGTAAGATACTGAGAAGAGAAACAGTTATCTAAAAGGCATCAGATTGCTTACTCATTTTGCTTACCGGTATGCTGTCATTGCAAATGTGGTTTAAAATAAAAAAATCATTATGTACGTATGACTTTTGTATTGGAGTCTAAATTGTTGTACTTAATGTTGGATTAAATTATTGGCTGAATGAATGTGATTCATTAAATATAATTATACTTTCTTTTAACAATGATTGCACATTAGTTGTAAACCAATAATGGGGCTGTTCCAAACCATAGTGGGGTTTCCTACCTAGACAGCATTCTTAGGCATCATTGGAGAGTTCTCGACCAAGGATCTAACAAAAAAAATTTCAAGTTTAATTGTCAAAGCTTGAAACCACTATTCTGAATTTCTCCTCCATATGTGAAGGATATAAGTCAGCGTTGCCTTTGAGGATAAAAGTATTTCCAGAATTAATTGTGACTGGTTCAGCTATTTTTTTTTTACAAATCATAATTTTAAGATGGTGGGGAAAAGTCCTGTATGTGTATATTTACAAGATTATAAATTAAAAACATATAATTTATAGTATTATAAATGATAAAATGTATTTGTTTTGCTCTGAGAAGTATTGATTGATTTTACTAATTATTGGTTTTTAAAGTTATTACCAGTGAAAATTGAATCGAAAATCGAGAATCGAATCAAATCGAGTAGCGAGTGAATCGGAATCTAATCTAATCGGGACATCTGAATCGATAACCAGCCCTAATATTTATGTAAACCGTGTTACACCCATGTGGGGGGTTTAATTTAAGGTTAATTTAAGAATCAGTCATTGAAAAACATGCATTTGGGTTTTTCATATCAGTTATTTTTGAGGTTTCAGTAAGGATTCCTCAGACGTCGTAGACTAGGGTTTGACGTGCTCAATTTCCTCTGGCTATACAATCTTGTTGGCAAGATGAATGTCAAACTTGTTCCTAGATCAGTGCTGTGACTCTCAGAAGTTTTATTCATGCTGTGCTTTAGGCCAGCTGCCTGTGTGTTTAGTGCTGATCTGGAGTCAGGCCCTTACACCCTCTCTCTATCTCTCGGCTTGATTTATCATCTCGGCACCTCTATAGGCAGTGATGTATGACTTCTCCTCTGTTCTTAATCTCACCCTATAGAGCGATAAACACCGCCAGGTCTCGTCCTCAACACACCACTTTTCATGCACAGGAAAACTTAAAGCATGCATGCAAAGTTTAATGTATTTGTATTCATAATGCACACATTGCATGCTATTTTTTTTTCATGCTTGAATTGTAACGCTAGCTTAATGCTTAATGCAATGTATATTTTGAATCATTTCAAACATATTTATTTACATGGAAAAAGTCATGATCCGTGTTGTTGTTAACTAAAACTATATATATAAAAAAGTTAATCAAAATACAACTGAATTAAAATATAAATATTAGATGAAAAACTTAACAATAGAAATGTTTCCTTGGTAACTAACTGAAATAAAATAAGTTGAAGTATTAGAATTGGCTAAAATTGAAATAAATTTAAATTAAAGCGCATAACAAAATTACAAAAAGTTAAACTAAATATAAATATGAAAGCCTATAACTGATATATTGGCCGATAAATCTAAATCTAAATCTAAATGTTGATATAATTTTTGAGAGCCTGATTACAAAAGCAAAAGTCTCACCATTAAAAGCCATGACCCAAACACACAATTATGATGTTCTCATTATAATGTTATGTATCTTATATGACAGACTTGCGCTGCACATGTTGCACTGAACTGTACTTTCCTTTTTGAAGCGATTTCAATCGTATTTCAAGCAATTCAAAGCCATCATGTTGATCAGTGCGCATCTGAAGTGTCTCAGCTGAAGGAAATAATACATTATTTATCGGCTTTAATACATCGGACACATTTTCTTATCAGGCCAATAAAGATAACATAAAACAATAACGTATATCGGCTGATACCGATATGGTGGATGATATCGTGCATCCCTAGCTATAACAGTGTATATAAATGATACTAACATAAAACTGCTCCTTACTTTTGGTTATTGTTTTCAAACAGGTTTCCCGAAATTATTTCGTCTGCCAGATTAGAAACAGATTGATGAATTGTCTAATATCAAAAAAGTGTTGCGCTATGTACGAAATCGAATACTTTCCCCACTATATACAGTAGTGTGCAAAAACGGTCGCGAAGTAAGTTGAGATTCAAATGTAGTACCTATTACAGACTCCACGTTTTCGGACGTACCATTGATCTCACACTGAATCAAGTGCGTGGCATTGTGGGCTACAGTGTTCCATGCAAAAAGTGTGTATGAGTACTTCATCCAGAAAACCCCCGACTATGCACAGTATACTGCAATTTAGCATGCAGTCATCATCCATCCAGAAGATTCTCCAGGTGTTTGGTTCAGAGGAGACGACACACACACACACACACACACACACACAGCTCACAGATGTCACAGACGGGCTGGTAAATATTCTGCTTGCGTTCTGTTCAGCTGTGAAGCACCTGATGGCAACATGCTCTCATCTTGCACACACACACACACACGCAGTGTTTTATTTCAGCTGCTCGGGTCAGTCCGTCCTGCAGGTTCACTTGCTTCACGATAACCCATCGCCCTTTGACGCGTCAGCTGGGATCTGAACTCGCACTGCTGCTGAATGAAAACTTTGAGTTAACACACTTCGCCTAGTACCTGGAAACATCAAACGCAGTAAAAAGAACCAGAGATGAATTTGAGACACTTTGAGTACACAACAAGAGGACATGCATGGAGTAGTGTATCCCACAATGCAGTGCGCTTAAAATTGTTTATCTTTGTAATCTCAATCAATTTAATTGCCAGTTTACCCATGTTATTAGATGGTTAACCATTTTTGAAAATTCTCTTTATTTCTCTAAGAAATGCATTACATTACTTAAGTAAAATGAGTTATGAATGGTGACTTTGTGACTAAAAAAGTGAACACTTAAGGTCCTTGCACACCAGTCCAAAATTTTCGTATGCGTTTTTTCGTATTTGTCATTCGGTGGCTCTGAATTGTCAAAACACCTCTCAAAATGCTTGCTACGGATGTGCAAAACGCATAATAATTATAATTTTTTAAGCACAAATTTAAACAAGAGGTCGTATTTATTTTTTAACATGCAAAAATTTCGGACTAGAATTTCGGACTCGGTGTACAAGGACCTTAAGAAAATATACTTCATTTGAGTTTTCAACACTACAACAAAAAAACTGTTTGAAACATTTAGCGCTACATGCTAAATGCCGTTTTGCATGCCTATAAAAACAAAACAAAGCAGTATACTGGATATACAGCTGTTTAGAAGTGCATGTTTCTATACTTGTTTTCTTAAGTGACCTTTAGTTCTGTTCTTTGCTCTTGCGTCTTCGACCGCGTGCATCTGTGTGAGCAAGATAAAAGACTAAATGATGCTTTTTGAGGGAGAGTGGTGTAAAACTCTTAAATGCATCAAATCCAGAAGAGGAAAATCTGTCAGTCTAGCTTGGGCTCTCAGAGAGATGGGTCTGATATCAGGCCTGTAATTACGCAGGGATGTGACTTGCCTTTCAAAGCAACAGGGGAGAATTGGTAGGAGGAGAAATGCAATCTTTCTCTCCCATCTTGTCTGGTTTGAATTATTTAACCGGTGCACAACTGTTACAAATGTTAAAATCCATGTTGAATGAGATGCTCTTGAATTTTCAGTGTGTGTGTGTGTGTTTTTTTTCTCCTCTTATTGGTCTCCAGACAGGATCGTGGAGGTCATTAAACCTCCGCCGTGCCCGTTTGGGTTCTGCTGACCTTAGCGGGCCGCTTGGCGCAGGAGGAATAAGAATCAGAGGTCATTGATTTGCAGTGGTGCTCTGGAATATCCTCTCTCGCTGCAGGGGAGGAACTGATGCTGGTTTGTCCAATTTCTGCTTTTATTTCTGGATCAAACAGACTCCCTGTGATGCACTCATTGGTATCAAGCGGCATCCTTCCAGTCTCTCTCTTGAATCCGACACGGAAGTGACTTAAACTGCAATTCATCAACTGGCCACTAGAGACAGGCTCCAAAAGAGAGTCAATCCCATAAACCCCCATGTTAAAATGCCCAACTTTACAGCAGAAAAAAACATGTTTACAGCCTGGTGCAAAAAGTGGTTTTGGTCTATATAGCTAATTTTGCCCTTCATGACAACTGTGAGGAGGGCGAATTTGTTTATAACTCATCCGTTAAAATTATATTAAGCCTTAAAGTTTGTCTGTTAGCGTCACGTCACCTCAGCTAATACGCCTCTTTGCCAATTTTCATTATCCGGGAATGAAGTGCGGCCAAGATGGCGACAGCCGGCTCCGCCCACTTTGGGCTTCAGAAATGCTCTTCAGAAACTTACGTATGACGTCACGGACACTACGTCCATATTTTTTTACAGTCTATGATACAGTCTATGATTGGTATGTACAACATTTACACACGTGATGTTCATTCCCATTTCCACTGAAATTGTGGTGTTTGGTTGGGGAAAGCACAAACCAAGGTTATTATACAGTTTAATTTAATCTGTATTTGTTTTTTGTTTTCTTAGTTTTAGGCTTTTTGCATGTTGAAAACTGACTTGAAGACATTAATCCCGCCATTGGCTTCTGACGCTAACAGGTTTGTTGTTCTAGACTCTCAGATTTTTCCACCCTAGAATTTGGTGGAAAGTGAAAACATTTGAGCTGCAACTCATTTAAATCCTTTTGTTAAACCTGACATTAACTCACCAGCATGGTCAAACACATGGTTATTTAATCAAGGTCTGTCCTCCTGGCTTTCATTAGCATCAGCGAGGAAAGGTCAGTGGTGTGCTTATTGTTTTATGAAGCTTTAGTCTGAAGCCCTGTGACTGCGGTAACACCGTTTCTGGAGTTTAATGGAGTGTTTGTGTGTGTTTTGATAGAAATTGAACCAGTGGTTTTGGAAAAGAAAACATTGGGGAATGTAATGAGGCTCAGTCTCTTAATATGCACCCATCAGAGGTCAGAGTCACTGTTTTCTATGAGTTTCTAGAGAATTTGATATTGATGATAGGCCAGTTATGGGTTATTTGTTGGTGTGCTGATCAATGTAGCTGCTCTGATACTGACTTTTCTCTTCTCAGAGTAATCAATGGCAGACGGTAAAGTGTGTGTGTGTGTGTGTGTGTGTTGGAGCTTTCTAATAGAGCTGTGGGTGTCTCTTCATTAATCAATGTCCAAACTGCATGCAGGATCTATCACATATAGAGTAATGAAATCACTGCACACCGCGCCGCTGTTGTTCCCAGACTCGCCTTCTTTTAATTAACATTTGGCTCATTTTCCTCACGTTTAATCAGCTCTGAAAGACAGCGTATCTCGAAGTGGCGCTCCATTGGTTCCTTCACGAGTCGGACTGAAGTCGGTGGTGGTGTGTGTGTATCTGGAGGGATGCCAGTCGGGTTTTTGGACGGCGTCTGAGTGTTGACGGAGACGTTCTCTCAGATACTTTCTCTTTCTTTCTCCGTCTGTCTCTAGTCCTGTCCGATACGGAGGCCTCAGGAATTGCAGTAAATGAAGTCCTCACAATCAGGATGTAAGCTAGTGTTCAAAACTGGATGTGTGTGATGTAAGAATTTAAATATGTTGGCCAAATCGAGTGAGCGAGTGAGTGAGCGAGCGAGCGAGAGAGCGAGTGAGTCTCACTGACTCACTATCACACTCTCTCTCACACACACACACACACACACACACAGACTCACACACTCACTCTTTATTGATTGATTGATTGATTGATTGATTGAAAAATAAGGTCCTCACCAAACATATTTATAATACATAGGCCTATATAATAATAATTTATAGTGTATATAGATATTATAAATTATATAATATATGTATTATAAATATGCTTGGTGAGGACCTTATTTTTGAATCAATCATAATTATAATATGTAATTTTATCATTTATAATCATATATAATTTTTTTATTATTTTAATAAATTTTTAATAGTCAACAGTTAATTGAGCATGCTCATATTCTCTACTTATGTGCAATTTTCTTCACTGTTATTTATTGCTTACTTAATTTGAAAACACTAATAATTGAATGACTCTGTTAAATAAATAAAATAAATCCCAAACACACAGCTGACCGTTACATCAAAAGCAACTTTTAAAGAAAACTAATTATTTACTTTGAAATGTCTTTTGATGGCCAAATAAGTTCTCCAAACTCAAGAAGGACCATGATGAGCTATGTGTTAGTCTGTGTGAGTGCAGGTTATGTAGTAACAGTCGATGGGGTCATTCAAGGCTGGCTCTGAGAGCGGTCCCTGGGGGCCGACAGTCGAGGGCCCCTCAGGAGGTCCACATCAGCGCTGTCGATGTGTGTTCTCCGGGAGAGAAACGAGCCCGAGGCAGCCTGTCGTCCCTAGTTTAGAAGGGGCATTCCCAGTGGGACTCTCCTATTGGCTGATCCAAAGCGTCAGTCATCATTAGAGAGTTGCCATGGTGACGCAATTCCCATCTCCCATACCTCACCAAATGCTTTCTGTGTCCCTGAGCAGAACCTGCGTTACGGTGTTATTGTCTTGCTATACACTTTACGAAAAGGAAAAACTTTGTATAAATATCGTCCAGGTATATTGATATAAGGATCATCCAGCATACAGAAGTTCATATTTTCGTAAATGATAAATTCAGATGTAAAGTAAGAGGTAAAGTTGTGCACTAGTGCTGTAAAGGATATGTGCAATAACAAATTTGAGTTAAAAGCGTATTGAAGCGGGAGGGGCTTGTTTCATTTTCGTTTTTTGCGGTCAACAACTGTGAATATGTGCATGTTTCTTTGTCCTTCCCTTTTCAAAAGTGTTCCAAAATACCAATAATTAAATTTTTTAGTTTTTTGTGATTACCTTACCATTAAAGTATGACAGTATGTGAATATGGTAATGAGATTTTTATTTTTATATTTAAATTATTGGTTGATCACTCTTGGGTATTCAGTGACCGATTCTTCTTCTTTTAACTTTTGGGCCCTCCTAATATTGAATATTTGGTTAATTAACTGCTACTGCTCTTTTTTATATTTTTGTAAAGGCTGTATTTATCCAATTACTCTGGCTTGCAAACAAGTCTCTAGGCCTTCAAATCTTCAGAGAACAAAATATAAAGATTATAAATCCACTTTGTAAAAAAAAAACCCATTAAATGATTTGTTCACAATATGAGGGTTTTTATATTCTCACCGCTCACTGAAACAAATCAAGGAATTATATGCAAACTTCTTCTCTCAGGAATAAAACTAATATTTGAGCAGACGTAGGTGAGACTTCAAAGACTTTCTTGTGTGCCCACTCCAGGAGAAAAAGATAAAGAAAGAGAGAGAGAGAGAATGAAAGAGAAACACTCGAGCGGCTTTACTAATACCTGCATGTGTTTTCCCTCAGGCGAGCTGTGCGCCCTCGACTCGTTTCAACAGGTTATGTTCTCATACACAAGGTTAAATGCTCGACCCAAATATGAAATCTAGACACAAATGTTTGGCCCATTCTTGCATTGCTATTGCACAAATAAACCTCGGTACACAAGGGGGCGATAGAGTTTCCTTGAATCACCTGTGCCGTTAAACCATAACCTGTTATATATATATATATATATACCCTTTGGTTATTGGTCAGTATTAGTTTTTTGTTTTTGTTTTGTCATTTATAAGATCTAATTTTATTTTATTTTAAATTATATTTAATTGTGAATGCTTATTTGCTTTTTTTTGCTTTTTTTTTTTGCATTTATGTTTACCGTTATTTAATGCTCACTTAAATTAAAAATTTTAAAACACTAATAATATAATAACACTGTCAAACATCGTTTAATACAATTCCAAAACGTATATACACGACCAGTCAAAGGTTTGGATTCATTAAAACAATTTTTCTATGTTTTTGAAAAGAAGTCCGTCCATGCTCACCAAGGCTGCATTTATTTGATCAGAGGCAGGCTAAATACACATTAATTGCGCAGATATTAACATAAATAAATACATAATCTCTGTATTACATACATAATACATTACATACATAGTCTCCAATGCCATCTCTCTCATGCTGCGGTTCTTCTTCACACGTTTTTTTTTTTCTCCCCAAACTACTCTTCAGCGGAGCGTACACCAAACACTGATCCCTAAACCTACCCGTCATTGTAACCTTAACCAATGAAATTAGCTGCAGGTCTGGAATTCTGCTTAACTGGTTTGCGCCCAGTGGGATTTTTTTTTTTAATTTATAGAAAGATTAAAAATATGGAAGAAATTTGAGAAAATATTTAGACAGGATGATAGCGGGATAGCAAGGTAAAAATATGGGAGAATCCCGGGAAAAACGGGAGGGATAGCAAGGTAAAATACGGGAGAATCCCGGGAAAAACGGGAGGGTTGATGGGTATGCAAAGAAATCTAACCGCCCTCTGTAACTTTTTTTTGTCACGAATGTTCATTCTACCTTTGAATCAAGACTTGCATTGTTACAGAGAGGTGATCCTCCACGACACCCTCATCTCCCAGAGGACAACCCAAGAGATTAATTGATTCCAGAACTATTATTCGTCATCATTACCCTCCATTTCCTCTTGCCATTGCTCTTTTGTCTCCAGTTGAGTGTGGAATCACTGTTTTGCTGTGCTTTGTGTATTTGCCTGGTTTTGTAGGGAGCTAATAGCGTGTAGAATCAATTCCTCCTTGGCCCCGGTCCCTCGCTGGAAGCTGGATTGAAGTTTTGCGGACCACTTTTCGTTTAGGGCACGGGGATGTGTTTTGGATTTTGTTTCGGGTTGAAAAACAACGGTTTAAGGGGCGCCGGGAGGGTAAAAGCCAGTTTATGGCTTCATACGGACTGTTCGTCTGCAAACTTGTGGTGAATGTGTTCCTTTCAGACCACAGGTTTGAACTAAAGGTGAAAGCGTTTTCCAAATCATCCAGCATGGCCAGATTACATTGCCGTGGAGCAGAACGTTGTACAACGAGCTTCGTGTTGTTGTTGTTTTCCCGCTGCCAGAGTTCATGGAGTCAGACAGTCTTTTGGAAATAAAACAGGAGGGAAAGTTGGTTGAACTTCATTGCTTCGCATCGGATTTCACACTGTTGAGCCTTTGCCACGTTTGCTTGTTACAGTGGGGCTTTATTATTGTAATTTGATTAATGGCAAAGTCTTTGTCGGAGCCTCCTTCAATAGCGCCATTGTGTCAGTGTTGCAGAAGTGACTTCCCCCTCCCGCTGGGTCTTGAGGACTGCTGAAACCGTCTCTCGTTGGAGGGGGGAAATAATTTGACAGGCCCGCCCCCCCGTCTCCAGGACTCCCATAATGCCCCCCGTGGGCCCGGCTGCTTGTTCTCACTCGTGTGAGTGATGAAAGAGTGGGACGCGAAGAATCAACCCTCATTGTCTTGCCATAATCAATTACCGTACTGCAAATGCTCCCCCTAGACCAGCACCATCACCTCTCTAAATATAGTCTTATAAAACAGTCACAGATTTGTTTTTATCATGCAGTTTGATGGTTTTACATGAATCTGAGCCGTTCTTAAGATACTAATATGAACCCTGTGTTGGTACATAACGTATATGTGGACCTTTTAATAAGGTTGCCTTCCTCATTTGTAAGTCGCCTTTGATAAAAGCATCTGAATAAATACATGTAAATGTATTGGTAAAAAAAAATCTGAATGCAAAGCAAGAAATCCAGTTGTAAAATCGAAGTTGTGAACTGCAGATTAGTCACTAAAATTAATATGGAAGCTGGTTCACAATTTGTCGAATTTGTACTTCAGTATAAATTTAAATGAATATTATTATTTTGTGTGTGTGTGTGTGTATATATATATATATATATATATATATATATATATATATATATAATATGTATATATATATATATATGTATATATATATATATATATATGTATATATGTGTATATATATGTATATATGTGTGTATATAAAATGTATATAAAATTCCTTTTTTTCGATAATTAAATTCTTTTATATATAATTCAGGCACAAATATACAGTATATATTTGTTTTATTTTACATTATTTTACGAATATTTTTTATAGAAAAAATATCACTTTTAATATATAACTGGAAATTTTCATACATCATTACATTACAATTTTATATATTTACTTTAAAAAAATTTATTTCTGTATAATTCGGTTCAGACAGCTTCAGTGTTTTCTGTACCTGTTTTCTGTAGTGTTAAGATAAATGGTGTCCATATCAGAAAATTATGGAAATGATAAAGGGGCTTCAATGGCTGAGGTGCTTATTTTCTTTTCTTTTTTTTAGGGTTTTCATATATACCGATTGTTGTTATGACGCTTTCTGGAAATGTAATTGGATATATTGTAAAATAATATGTTGAAATATCAGGTAACTGAATTATCTGATTGGGTTAGTGGTTGACGTTAGGCCTTTGGTTCAATGGATTTGTATAATTTATAATCCGGCAGCTTTGGTGTTGTCAGTAACTTGCTTGAAAATAAATGTCCATTTCTTGACAAAAATGGATGCTATTTTAGTGCCTGAAGAAGGAAAATGTGCTTTGTTAGTTCAATATGTGCCTGATGTTTCGGGTGTCTACAAAAATGCATTAAATATAGCAAAATAAATTAGCAGAAATCAAACTAAAGCCCATGAATTACCCATAAGGTAATTGAATTAGCTGATTGGATCGGCAGTTGGCGAAACACTCGAGTTCAATCAATATATTGTCCTCGATTCTGAATGCATTGGGTTCTCAGTGTTACCAATAGGTGTGGAAATGGATTGTAGGATATGTGCCCTCTGGGATGCTCAATTTCCATGTTTTATGAGGTATAAATGGAGTCCTGAGGGAGGAACCCCACTCTATCCAGATGAGCCCCACTTTTATTGCTGTGAAGCGGCCCACCTGTCATCCACACGGGTCTTATGGAGATGGATTACATGTGCGGTTTCTCTTGGTGAATCTGTAATCTTGAGTCACAGCGTGAGGTTAAGTATCCTAACATGCTAATGCCTTACAGAAAGGGATGGGGACGACGACAATGTGATTGGCTGATGAGTGTGAAGAAGTGCGAGGAGCAGCTATTGATTACCTGTTGAGAGCTAATGACGCTTTGTTTTAAGGTCTAGCTTTGCTTTCAGCGTTAGATCCCAGTTTGCCCTCAATGCACCCGATGTTTCGAAATGTTTGAGCAAATTCTGATTTATCTGAAGCGTTTGAAAGCGTCAGGTGGAAATGAAAAGTGCAGTTGCCTAAAGATGAAAAGACAAAGGGGAAAACACAGATGAAAGCATGAACTCTCTAATTGTGATTGGAGTTGGTTCAAGTGAATGTAAAATGAAGCTACTAGAATATAAATACGATGGGTTTTGTTCTTTAGCGGTCGAGAAGGAACGACTGCATCCCGCAGAACTGAGCCTCTAACTAATGTGAGTGGGAATGAATTGTGATGTTTTAAATTATGTAACTCAACGCTGTCTACAAAGCTTAAATGTGATTAAAACATTCTCCATTACAGTTTAATGTGCAGAGATAATTAAATGAGCCGTTTATTGATTCTGTCTGAAACATTGACTTATTCACTAATATTGTATGTTTCGCATTGCTTTTGTGCTCGGAAACATTCTCACACTGGATTACAGCGGAGTCTGCCGTTCTCAAAACCTGTTAAAACACAATACATGTTCTTACACAGGCCTGGACTACTTTAATCGTGTTACAGACCTCTCATTTGCGTGCATACACATTATCAAATATTTGCCAAATTTTATACTGGTTTAATAAAAATAATACTTTTGTCAGTTTTAGTTTTTTCATTTTAATCATATATATTTTATCATGTAAAATCCGCTTACATAATTTCTTGTTTACATGGGGAGTATGTTATTTTTTTTTATTTTTTTTTATGTTATTTATTTATATTTTTTATTTATTTATTATTATATTATTATTTTTCAAGCATGTTTTTTTCCCTTAGAAATAAGATTTCCATTTCAATTATTATTATTATTATTTTTAAATACTTGTTTCTAAGGCCATTGGCAGTATGTGATTTATTTATTTATTTTTGGTGTATGTGTGGTTTCAGAATAAATTGTGAATATATTTTTAGTGTGAGCATATTGATGAATTATGATTTCTACTTGAAAATGTTATTTTTTGCAATTCTATTTGGTGCCACTAGAGGTGTGGAAATTAGAGGGCTTATTGATGATACATTTTGTAGTTTATTTTCTTGGGTCTGTAATTGCAAGTAGGCTGTGGATGTTGATGTCTATAAACCCACGAGACTGTGGATGGGCAAATCCCCGCTTGTAACGCCAGCTCAAGCGTCACTATCCTTCCTTTCACGCTCATCTATGCTGCGCCACCATCTCTTGGTCTCTTAAGCGCCACTCATGTACATTCCCACAATGCAACAGACTCTCAAACTGAAGCTTGTCATGGTCCGTTAAATGGAGAAAGGATATAGTGTGTGACAGTTTAACCGATTGCCTTGATTTTGTTTTTGTATCTCCGCAGCTTTTCCTTCCCAGCCGTTCTAGGCCACTTCTCGTTCTCTTCAGTCTTTGTATGTGTCAGTATCTCTCTCTCATTCACTAGTATGCCATTTCCCTGGAGAGTCCTTGCCCCTTTCTGAGAGGTCTCGCTGACTGAGGCGGTTTTGAAGTGGGTTTTCCTCAAAGTGTGCAGACTAAGGCTAACAGCTTATACTTATCAACCCAACAGCCTCATTTTCTGGCTGACTCGGGGCTTCTGGGTCAAGGATGCATCACTGTTGCCCTCCAACAGCAATTCTGGACTCCATCCGATTACTCACAGCCAGCCTGTGACAAACATCCAAAGCCACAAACAGGGGCACATTTGGCCACGTTAGTCCAAATGTTTTCCAGCTGGCTTCTCTACAGTTAGCATTGCAACTGTGGCTTTCCTATGCGTTGCATGGTCTTTTTTTAGATTGAGAAAACGCAAGGACACAAGTTTGCATGTCAAGTTTTGAACGCTTTCCAGTTTTAATGGTGCCAAACTACGACTCTTAGACTTGTGTTGAGAGCCTGTGAAACTCACACTAAAGGCTTCATTGTTTTGCCTAACATTGGAAATTAAATTGAGCCAATTATATAGCATCATTAAAGTAGCTAATCTGTGAATGGTTTTATGACATAAAAGTAATTATGTGCTGTTTGCATCTGTTTCTCAGGTACCATTTTTTTATGAAGACATATTTTTAGTACCAAATTAGCTTGCGTGACAAACAAGCAGCTTCCGTCTCAGATTATGTATTTGGTGCTTTGTGTTGAACAGCAGAAGCTTGTCATTTCCTACGTAATTAAAGTACGAAGCAGCCTGCTACATTACGCAAAGTCTCGCCGTAATTGTTTTCGCACAACACCACTGGTGCAGGTAATTGGCCATTAGTGCCGTCTGAACAATGCAGGTTGGTGGCTGAACGCTGTCATGTTTTTTAATTATACGTCACTGTGAACGTCAAGCAATTATGTTGGTTTATAACTTTTCCCGGAGGTATTTTTGCTCAGTGGACAGGTGAGGGATTTGACCCATAAATGGTCCAGAATGAAAATCACTTGGCCAACAAAATAACACGATGAAAGAGCTGTAATTTTGTGTTTTTGATATCATAATTTCAAAGATTATGTTGGTTTATTATTGCATGCAGGGTTAGAAATTAACTTTGTCACTCACCGGCCAATTTGACTACTAAAGTTACCGGCCATTCAGAACTTCTACTAGCCCAAAAAAAACAGATTAACTATGTCACAAATATATCTATCTATATCTATATAGATATAGATATTTGGATTTCATACATTCATTTCTTTGTCAAACAAAATCATCCGGCCATCTCTTCCCTTCCTCTTTCATCCTCTGTGTTTTCCTCTTTCATGTTTTAGGTGGATAGATCAAAACAGTACAAAAAACATTAAAAAATGTAGGATGTTGGAAAATATCAATGTCTTTTCTGTTACCCAAATGCTTTTTAATCTTTGCTATTGCTTCAATGCAAATAAACAAGCGAGCCGTTATTTGTTGTGTAGTGACGTGTGTGTTCAAGTAAGCCAGATATGAGCAGATTCTGACCAATACGCTGTATTTAATGTCATGAAGACTCACGAGTTGAGTATTTGCACTGAATCTGCGCAGATTTGTCTTACACACGAACTTCCCCAGCAAAGTGAGTAAACATAAGTAACACGCCGAATTGGCTTGTGATTTGACAGCGTTACTCGCCACAGTTGATTTTTACCCGCATTTGGCGGGATGGCGGGTGTTAATTTCAAACCCTGATTGCATGCAATTAAATTTTAGCTGGTCATACTAATGACAGAATGCATCTCATGCTGTAAATCCTGTAACACATTCTACTCTCTGTCTGTCCTCAGGTTCTGCCATTCAAGGTTTCACCCCGTTCAGGTTCTCC
Organism: Scardinius erythrophthalmus; assembly: GCF_964197995.2. NCBI lineage: Eukaryota > Metazoa > Chordata > Actinopteri > Cypriniformes > Leuciscidae > Scardinius > Scardinius erythrophthalmus. Next base: position 5,277,066 of record NC_138244.1, read on the forward strand.
GTTGAACCCGTGGACACGCTAGCCGTGCGCGGGCTCCCCGCTGTGCTGAACTGCTCAGCCGCTAGCGACGCTCCCGTACGGGTGGAGTGGAAGAAGGATGGGACGTTCCTGAACCTGGTGGCGGACGACCGGAAACGACAGCTAGCCGACGGCTCTTTGCTCATCAGTACGGTGGTCCACTCCAAACACAACAAGCCTGATGAGGGGGTGTACCAGTGCGTGGCCAGCATCGACAATCTGGGTACCATCAGCAGCCGGACTGCACGACTCACAGTGGCAGGTATGAAAATTACCCTTTGGAAGTTCTTAAATCATGTCTTAGCACTTTTAAATTATATACGTGATCTAAACCTGTTGCACACAATCTACTTCATGCCCTCTGTCGTCTGATTGGTTGTTTAGCAGGCCTTTTAGTATAATTGTAAAAATGCCCATCTTCAGCTCGTGGTTCATGTCTTTTTTCTGTGAAATCTTTAATGATTTCTATAAAGATAATGTAAGTATATAACGTTAGTATATTTCAAGATGAGCATTACTGGACTGAAGCAACTTATGTTTACTTGATTATCCATACATTTTTGTTTAAAAATCAATCGTATGGGTTATATCAATCTGTTATAAAGATTTCATTGATTTGCATCACACAAGCTTTCATCTAACTTTTGGGTCATATAAATATTAGCAACTGCACCACATTGTATATTTTTGCTCAGTTTGGGACTCAACAATGTTTTTTTTTTCTCCTTCATATTCTCACTTTATCATACTACTTTAGTCATAAAAGCCTGATGGATCAAATGTGATACTCAACAAAAAACACTTTTTTTAACTCTTCCATTTAAAAGAAAATTCGATTTTTTTCATTTTTATTATTTCAAATGTCAGGCTTTTTTTAACACTATAAGGTTATTTAAGTGTTATTCTAGTCTGAATCTCAAACAGCATGTGCTCTGACCATCTGCCGCATATGAAAATGGCAATATCTTTCTCAAAATCCCCAATTTTCTGAGTCAGGCTGAATGAATATCTATCACTCCATTGGGAACGCATTATTCTGTCAGAGTTCAGAGCTGATCTCGGATCAGTTTTCTGCAGCCTCTACAGAACGCGGGTCAGCTCATGTAGTCGAGCTTCACACTATGCTATGAATCTAACAGCAGGATTAGTGTGTGTTTGAACAGCAGGGTTAGATATCATCCAGGCCTTCACAGTTTGCTCTGACTGGAACCTCCATTTCCTTTAAAGACGCCCAGCAGAGTTTTCCACTCTTTGCTAGTTTTACTTCTTAAGCAAACGCAGTTGTAGTGAGAAAATCCAATGGGAAGAACCAGAATTGATATAATATGTTTATGTAGCATCCCAGAAAATGATTTAAGAGCTCAAAGGTTGCTCTTTTGGTTGCCCTTGGAGGATTTAAATGGTTCATTTAAGTATCATAAGTTCCTTCGAGGAAGAAAAACAGACACACGAGTCAATAGTTGTCATACAATAACAGTACAGACCTATGAAATTGTGGATAGCTGCTCAGATGAATAATTTTATTAGAAATATTGAGTTCTTATTGAGATCTGTGACTTTTGATTACAGACTTCACTATCCAAGCGAATCTGAGCAAGATTTGAACTCTTTTCCCCAAATTCTTCAGTTTATCTTTAGGAGAAACGTCTGAGAAGCCGCAGACTTTGAGTCTTTATTTAATACCATTGCTGTCTGTGAAAAATAAATTTAGTTGGGTAAATGGTGTGTGCTCATGCTCTTTTTGTACAGGGTTTGAATCTAATTTACCGGCTATACACTTCATATGATTCTGCAGTTCTGTGCCGTATTGATCTGTACTGTAGTGTAATGCATTGATCTGTGCACATGTCGGCAGTTCTGTACCAGTAGAATCTGCAGACCTTTCTGGTCTTTTAAAATATAGTGCAAGAAATGTTCCAGGATTACAGTATGTTATTGCACTGCTGAGTACAGCAGTATTGTTTGATGGGAGCTTCTGATTGGTTCTTTGTTCACTGGGGCGTGGCCAAATTCTGATCCATTAGTATTACACCCAACTTTGAATATAAAGCAAACAGAAATATATTTATTTTTTATTCGTCGAGGTGAAATTTAGTATTCGGTGAGAGGAAAAATAAACATTTTAGATTTTTTTTCCTTATTAAATATCATATTTCCCTCAAATATGTCATATTACAGATATAAATGCTATTTTACATTTTAAAAGTTCTCATGTTGATCCAAACCTCTATGAATTTTTTTTTCTTCCATGTTTTGAAGAATGTCTAAGCTGCTCTTTCTTTACAACGTAAACTTTTCTAGCTCCAAAATGGAAAAAAAAAAACTAAAACAAAACAACTTAAAGTTATTTTTCTTTACTGATAATCATTCTCTGTATGGGTTTGGAGCAATATGAGGGTGGCTATATTTCATTTTGGGGGGCAACTATCTCTTTAAGTTGTCGTTTTGCAACGATCTTACTGTGTTAAAAGTGATTTCTGTCCTCTTCTTCCACATGCATGTACCGTTACACAGGTTTTCACTCAGGAATATGAGCCACTGGAAGAAAGCTGACAGGTTTTTGGAGGGAAATGTTCCGCCTGGTCTTTTAACTCGGTTTAAAGAGTTTGACACGTGTGTAGTTCACACATTTGATGGTTCCTCACCTCTCCGCCTGTCTCTCTGGCCTTCAGGGAAAATTGGTCTTAAAACACAAGCGTTCTCTCTTTATCCTCAAACAAAACTCTGTCTCTTTTCATTTCTCCAGTCGTCAGGTGCTTTCTCACTGAGATCTGGCCTCTGAAGCTGTATCAGTGGCTCCATATGCTGCTGGCAGAAATAAAGGATGCTTTTCTCTGCTCTGGATGAGGAATGACGTGCTCAGGCTTTCAGAGGAAGGGAATTAGCATCAGTGCATTATACTACATTAAGACTCGGAAGAGCTTTTGTGTTTTGGTTTTAATGCCTGTCAGTTTTGTGTTTCTGCTGTAGTGAATGTGACCCCTGACAGAAAGCACAGATTTACTAGATTTTGCATGTTCTGAAGAACATTAGAGCAGTGCTTGTGATTGCCTGTGCAAAACCTACTGCTGTTAAAGGTAGTTGCTAAGGATTGTTCTGGGTGCTTTTTAGCACGTTGTTATGAGGTTGTCCTGGTGGTTTTTAGTTATTACTAAATGGATGCTAGAATGTTCTGACTGTGTTTTTTTGCATGACTATGCAGTTGTGGTTGGTTTCTTACTGTTGTACTGTTGTTTTTTCCACCTATTTTCTGGTCAAGCAGGTAAAAATTATGCATCTGATCACTTAGGAAGGTAACACCAACAACACACATGATTTGAGAAATCATTCATTACGCTGGTCTTAAAGGAATAGTTCACTTATTTACTCAACCTCAAGTTTTTTTCAAACCTGTATTAAACCTGAACACAAAGGAAGATGACTTCCATAGTAGGAAAAAAAAATGGGGTCCATCAACTGTTTGGTTACCGACATTCTTCAAAATATCTTCTTTTGTGTTCAACAGAAGAAAGAAATTCATACAGGTTTGAAACAACTTGATGACAGAATTTTCATTTTGAAGTGAACTATTCCTTTAATAAATAAACCACTAACTTCAAGTATGAGTTGTAGTAATGATCCTTAACTTGATATGAAGCATTAGTAACTTATCAGCTCAACCTGCTGTACAAAGACACATTTTAATGATTTGAAGGTCTCTAAGACATTCATGTGCTTCTATTTTTTATAGGAATCAACACTAATGCAGTAGCAGAGCACTAGAACACACACACACACACACACACACGTTTAAGTGCCTTGTCCGTGTTTTCAGATCTAGCAGGCGGTGCACGGCATAGAGACTTGAGCAATCCCAGGGGCCGTTACACTGAAAGTTCAGGGCAGCCTGTATGAGGAACACACGCAGTATTTCAATTCAATGCTTTTCACAGTTCACAGGAGATCATTTAAAGCAGGACGCCACTCATTCTGACAGTTTCCTAGCATTTATTTCATATGTTAATGGTCGTTTCATTCAGTCATTCATTGCGCCAGGAAAAAGAGTGTGACAAGCCAATGCCATCGTAGCGTCTCTCTTCTCTTTACACACTCATTTTTTTTTTTTCGTGAGTTTTCCTATAAAGACGACAATGCTCACTCCATTATTATTTTGTTTACAAAATGACCTGGAGAGACACTTGCACCATCTCTGCTGTGTTTATGGTGTAGCAACCGTAAAATCAAACAAGACAGAAATGCATTATGGGAGCTGACGGAGGCGCCCCAGGCCATGCAGGAAGAGGCTGAGCCGCTACTTTTGCTGACGATTTATGAAGGGAATTTTCTTTAAGCCAGTTAGTACAACTTATAGCTCTGTGCCCTAAAAACTTCCCTAAAACTACAAAAGGGCTGTTTCCTACATATAACCACTCTGAAACGCTCTCGTAAAGGGAAAGCCTTGTGGGAGGATGGGGAGTTGATTATTCAGGTGCTCGGCCTGGTGAACGAGAAGCTGTTTTATGTTGAAGGAGGGTCTGAGCCATATCTAGAGAACAGAATATAACAGACTTGAGCGTGGACTATTTTGACTGGCCATTAAAGCAATGATCCAGATATACTACTGTATCGAAAATGTATACAGTATAAAGGAAACGGTTATCTGATTATTTATACAGTTTAGTATCATTATAACAATATTTGACTGCACAATTCCACAACTGACCAATTAAAATCAAATAATCCAAAGAGTCATGTAAAAACAAATATAACCCACTTTTTTTGATTCAACAATTCAAAAACTATTTTAACAAGTAACACTTTCTTATTTTACAGTTGAAAAAATCATTCAAACAAGATGTTTCTTGTTTATTGATGCATTGGTGATATTTGAAATCAACCCAAACAAACACGCCCCTCCCTTCATTGCTCCGCCCTCCAAAATGCTGGAACACGCAAGACTGGATGTCTCCTTATCAAAGCAAAATAATGCTTCACTAAAAATAAAGTGAAGATGACAAACGAATGACAAGGAAACAGTACTCCAGTAAATACCAGCAAGAGTTTGTTGTTAGTCTCCAGCAGCTCCAGCCAAACAGTGACAATCAAAACTGTCCTGTTACTAGAGCTAACATTACATCAACAGCATATCTTGGTTCTGTGAAACAATTTTACTCATGCGAACTTGGTGTCCGTTTTCAGGCCTTCCCTGTTAGGTCTCTCCAGCGCTGGAAAGCTTTTCTAAAATGAACGCGTTTCCTAAAGCTCTTGCAACATCATAACCAGAGATATTCCTTTGACCTCTTTTGTAATGTCTCTCAGCCAACTCCCTTTCTACAGTCTTTCTTCAAATCTCTCTCTTCACGCCCCTACTGCTGATTGGCTCACTCTCTCTCCTCCCCATCATGAGTGGACACGCCCTCTACTGCTGATTGACTCACTCTCTCTCCTCCCCATCATGAGTGGACACGCCCTCTACTGCTGATTGACTCACTCTCTCTCCTCCCCATCATGAGTGGACATGCCCCCTACTGCTGATTGGCTCACTCTCTCTCCTCCCCATTATGAGTGGACACACCCCCTACTGCTGATTGGCTCACTCTCTCCTCCCCCATCATGAGTGGACATGCCCCCTACTGCTGATTGGCTCACTCTCTCTCCTCCCCATCATGAGTGGACACGCCCCCTACTGCTGATTGGCTCACTCTCTTCCTCCCCATCATGAGTGGACACGCCCCCTACTGCTGATTGGCTCACTCTCTCTTATCCTCATCATGAGTGGACACGCCCCCTACTGCTGATTGGCTCACTCTCTCTCCTCCCCATCATGAATAGACACATCCACTACTGCTGATTGGCTCTCTCTCTCCTCCCCCATCATGAATAGACACATCCACTACTGCTGATTGGCTCTCTCTCTCCTCCCCCATCATGAATAGACACGTCCCCTACTGCTGATTGGCTTACTCTCTCCTCCCCCATCATGAATAGACACATCCACTACTGCTGATTGGCTCACTCTCTCCTCCCCCATCATGAGTAGACACATCCACTACTGCTGATTGGCTCTCTCTCTCTCCTCCCCCATCATGAATAGACACATCCACTACTGCTGATTGGTTTACTCTCTCCTCCCCCATCATGAATAGACACATCCACTACTGCTGATTGGCTTACTCTCTCCTCCCCCATCATGAGTAGACACGCCCCCTACTGCTGATTGGCAGTGTGTTGTGCTGCTCGGTCCGATTCACTTTCAACAGCGTTTCTCACAATTCGCTTTTTGAAATTAACACAATTCATATCTAAATTATGTTTGTTATGATTTTAGACACTTCGACATGATATGGTTGCTGGGGTGTTTTAGGTGGCTGCCAGGGCTTTGCTTGTTTTGTTTTTTAAAATGTTGCTTCACAGTTACTGTAGAGTGTGGTTGCTAGGGTGTTCTGAGTGAGTAGTTTTTTAATTTTTTTATTTTCCTAAGCAAGTACCAAGTTTCTGGGATGTTCTGGGTGGTATATAATGTGTTTCTATGCAGTTGGCAGGACTGTGGTTATTAGGGTGTTTTGATTTAGACAAGCCAAAAAACAACGAAGAAGCATCTTGAGGGAGTTTTGTACTCTGATATGGTGATCTTTGTCAGGCCATTAGAAGTGTTTTCTCTTGCTAGTCTTTGTTGTGTGCTTCTTATTCACACACACATACGCGCACCCACACACACACACTGCAGCTCTAATGTATGTCCATATTTATATCCTCCTCCTGTAAAGTTTCTCTCCTTTCATTAAGTTCTACAGCTTCACATCAAAATCTTGCAAACACTCAATAAGTCACGTCTGACTGTGCTCAACGTTTTACTGGGAATTCAATCTAACCTAACATTTCTCGTTTATGTGATTTACGGGTGGACCTAAATTAGTCGTGAACGTTCCAGGTCCCTCGACGTGTTTCTGATGTGTATTTTTAGATTTTTCTTCTTTTTCAGTAAACATAAGCATCAGTTCAAGTGTATATGTGTGTAGGTTTGTTTTCATGTGTGACAGCACACATCTATGATTCTTCACACAGCATCTCTGTGGTTATAGATTGTTTGTCACCCTTCAGTTCTCTAGCATCCCGTCCTAGAAGGATAATGATATTCTGAACCACCTGTAGACTCTATATTTCATTTCATGTAAAAACTACATTGTGAGTGACAAAAGTCAAGTCCATAGGACCTTTTTCGATCACCAGGATTTTGCCAAGTAAGATTAAATATATGTTGTTTGTCCTGGAACAACATTACTGTCCGATAATTTAGTCAAACCTACCAATAACTTATCCCTAAAATCCCTAAAATGATAGGTGAATAACAGTGATGTAGAACTAACCCTGGTTGTAAGCCTAAACTTAACATGAACTGGAAACTTGTCCCTCAACTCTGATTGGTTGATTTGAATGAAATTCCAGGATCAACAAAGATGTTCATCCAGGTAAATGTTGTACCTGGTGAAATCACATTCAATATTGAATATAATATTGATTACGTCGATCAGGAGATAAAAAGATCAGATCAGAAAGTCATATTTGCTGTTGCTCTCTGTCATTGTATTGGGAAAAACTCAGACAGCACTGTTAACTAGTTTCTATAATTTAATTCTGGTGTAAGGAAACACAAAGTATAGTGTTATAAATGTACATTTTTAAAAAACTGAAAATATAAAAATAACTTGGCAAGATTTATTTTAGCTGTGCAAACACGTTGTTACAGTCTGTGAAAAGAGTCTGTTGTTCACATTTTGTTTTGCAACCCAGAATTCATTGAAGAAAGACATCGGTGACATAAGTCATTATGACTTATTTTGTCATAAGGTGAGTAAATGTTGACAAAATATTCATTTTTTGGTTGAAATAATGATATTTTATTGTGCAAACATTGTAAATAGTATAAGATCCCATTCCCTATCCATACACCATTTTTTTGTCCATTACCATAATTGGATTGTTTGTTTTGGTCAAACCAGATTATTTCAAAATTCCTTAAAAAAAAAAAAAAACAGTTTTCTTGTGTTGTGTTTTTATAACACATTTAATGTCTTGTACGTTTTCCCCTCACAGTTACGTGTTTGTATCAAATTAAACCTGCCTTCAAGTCCAATAGAGGTCTTTTTTCTGACCTTTGAACTTTTCAGAGCCCTAAGGTGCGTTTAAAACGGTTTGCCTTCTACTGGTTTATCCCACGCAAGTACAAGAAGATTGAGGTCATAAACGAACACGACTAATGTCATAAGGGTGTGAGGGACATTGATTGTTTCCTGATTGGTTGGATTTGACAGGTCTCTGATGTGTGATTGGTGTTGTTCGTAGTGGTGTTTTTACCGAGCCTGTTCAGCTCAATAAACCTCTGCTCCTTTAAACCTGATTAAATGAGTTTTCCTCGATTGTTTATCGAGAACTATCGGCCCGGCTGCAGGAATTCCCATGTGTGTGTTGAGCTCATAGTGATGTGCTCGAGAGAGGGGAGGCAAACCGAGTCAGGAAAACTCAGACGACTTGATAATTGTTTTCCATAAAGTGTGCTTAACGGTTTGATGGTTTTAGATGCTCCCTGGTCTAAGAGTCGCCTACAGATCCTAACACTGAATCGACAAGCTCTAATTGGGTAACTTTGTGCTACTAAGTTTTGCTTTGTTCTATCAGTCTTGACATTTTTAATGATAATATACACCTTTATTTTATTTTTATTTTATTCAAAGCTTTGTTGTTGTTGTTTTATTTAATTAAAAAAATTATCATTAGATTTTTATAATCTTTTTGTTTTATTTTGTATTTTATTATTTTAATTTTTAAAACATTGTAAAACCTTTTTTATTTAATAGTTATTTATTTGAGATTTTTATTATTTTATCAATTAATACTTTTTTAAACATTTTAACAATGCTTGTTTTTGTTATTTATTTTTATTTGATTTGGCATTTTATTATTTATTTTATTTATTTTATTTTTTAAATGAATCAATTAATATTATTATTACTACTTTTTTAACCATTGTAACAAAGTTTGCTTGTCTCATTTTTGTTTTATAATCTTTTATTTTATAATGTATTTTTAATATTTTTGTTGTTTTTTCTAAATTATTTTGATGGGGGATTATTTGAGCAGTATTTGGTCTCTCTCTCTCCTCTCTCTCTCCTCTCTCTCTCTCTCTCTCTCTCTCTCTCTCTCTCTCTCTCTCTCTCTCTCTCTCTCTCTCTCTCTCTCTCTCTCTCTCTCTCTCTCTCTCTCTCTCTCTCTCTCTCTCTCTCTCTCTCTCTCTCTCTCTCTCTCTCTCTCTCTCTCTCTCTCTCTCTCTCTCTCTCTCGTCAGCACCAGCATTTTTATCATATTCACATAACTTTCATGAACCCCAGAATATTTTGTTGTATATGTAAACAGTCAAAATATCAAAAGAAAGAACAGAGCATTTTAGTCTAGCTTAATTCGTTATTTTCTTATCAACACTTGAATGTGGGTAAAGTTTCATTAATATTAAAAAAAAAAAAGCTGAAAAAATCGCAATTTTGTCAAAGACTTCGTCGGGTCAGATTCAGAACGATGATCAAAACATTGCATTAAGGATAACTCAAAACTACAGTTAAGGATCAATTCTGTCTCACTGATCCTGTTCAGATTCTCCACTAACTTAATTATCAATTCGTAAGTTGAAAGACTCACCCTGAATCAGAAATGCATCATCTTCCAGTTGAAGCGGACATGTCTGACCTTTAGCGTTCATGATCTCGTCTCAGCGCACGTCAATCAGAGCTGAACATGAGCTAGCGGCCGCTGCTCTCGCAGACGCTGAGTTTCCATTAAACTGCTCATCTCTACGCCGATCTGACTGACCCCTGTGTAGTCGCCTGGAGATGAGCGTGACCTTTCCTAAGATCTGGCCTTCCATCATGGAGTTTAATGATGACTGGATGATCTCTCCACCTCATGTTCTCCGTCGTCCTTGACTCCCTGCTGTGTCTCCACTTTAATGATTCTCCTTCAGACTCTGCTGCAGATATTATGCATCTTATCGTTTTAATTCTGGCCCGTCCTGCTTATTTTGCTGTGTTATTCAGGATATGATAATCTAAAAGAGATGTTTTACTTGGATCCTTACCCAGACAAATTTAAAGGGGTCATATTCTGCACTTTGATGGTTTATCCTTATCAACTTTATTTTATAAACAATTTGATATATTTCAATGTTTAATGTTTACAATGCTTATTTTATTTATAATAATTTTCTTTAATATTTGTTATTTTTACGAGGTTTAAAAAAAAAATTAGATTTACAATGTTAGGCAAGGTTTCTTGTGCCATAGTCATAATTAAGTTTAAGTTTGATCATTTTCCACTCTGTTGTAATTCCAAAGGCTGTTTTTTTGTACTGTACCTTTAAGACTTAAAGGGTAACTCTCGGCAAAATGCAACCTAGGCTCTTTTTGTTAATCTACCCGAGTCAAGCATTCGTGTAAAAGCATAATTAGAAAGGAAACGCCACTTTTAAGATTGACCGTATTTTCATTTTTGGTCAAAATGCCTTTTGAATGTGAGTGAATGGGGCACTACAGTGATTGCATCAAAATCGCTATTTTTAAAACACTAAGAAGGCTCGACACAACATGAAACTGTGCTCTCAGTATCACCAGGGGCTCTACACATGAACTCCAGCATTGAGAACATTGTTTGTGTACACAGAGTTTACTAAAAAGAAAGGTTTTGTACGACTCACTTTATCAGTTAGTGTTTCCGGTGGCTGGAATTTTGTCAGTCAGAAGTAGTCGATCTCCGAATGTTGAACACAAAAGAAGATATTTTGAAGAATGTTGGTAATCAAACAGTTGTCGGTTGCAATTGACATACTATATTTAGTAGGGTGAGTAAATGATGACAAAACAAAATTTTTGGTGAACTATCCCTTTAAATCGCCTTTATATTGACTAACTTTTGCTCTCCAACTTTCATCAAGGTAGCAAAATCGCTGAATATTAAACAAGCACTTATGGTCTGGTTGGACTGGACAGGGAGTTTTGCAGTTCATGTCTACCTAGTACATCAAACTCAAAGGTGAAAGAAAATTCATTATTTAATGAAATGGCCCCTTTTACGTCTGTTCTTTCTGCATTCATTAAGGCGCTCTGCTTTTTAAGGGTAAAAACCTAAACTCGTCCCTGAGTGGCTACAGCTACACGCTATACTTCCACTGGTTTAGCTAATGCATCTGGACCTTTTTAAAGCGAACACCTCTGCTTTCTGCATTAAAACCGCTCGCTGCTTTCCCCATTAACACGGGCAGTGAATTAATTCCACGGCCGGCTCTGTGACTCCATTAATGCGTTCTGTAAACACAGCATATATGTCATTACACTGCGGTCATTACGCAACCACTAAAATATTAAAGATTAACACATGATTGCCGGCTCACGTGTTAAACTTTGCGGCTCACTTGTTCGTTTGCCTTTAGGAGTTGTTTACAGATGGCCATGGGTAATTTCAGATGCATATATTTACATCTTTGAACATTTCTGCCCTATTTTAGAAGAAAGGATTTGCAGTAAATACACTGAGGTCTAAAATCGGAGCTCTGATGGCGTGCCGGTGTTCCTCTTACTTGCAGATAATGAGACTGAATGTTAAAAGCAGAGAGAGTGTGAGGGAAGATGCTTTGAATCGGAAACCATGCCGGGCTACTACAATCAAGCTTCTTTTCTGAAAAAGAAGTGTAGTGCTCTATACATTTTTAATCAGAGCAGTTTTTTTGACTCTCAAACTTCAAACAAAATTCAAGTTCATAAGCTTTTTGCATCAAACTTTTATATTATAGAAATTTTTATTTATATCAATATTTCATTAAATGCAGCAGTTCGTCAGTATATTTCCAGCTTTGTTGTATTAGCTCTTTTGTTTACCAATTTGAATTTTAAAATAATTGTCTTTTAAAAATCAGTTTAGTGAATGATTCAATGATTCATTCTCAGTCACTTGTAATGTTCCTGAATGAATCTGTTTTTGAATGCATTTACATGCACCCTCATAATGCGATCGATTATACTGAGATTTTGGCACTATTGCGATTTTAAACTTTACAGTACCTTTGTAAACTATTTCGATCGACTAATCAGCTCACAGTCGTAGTAAAACTACACCGATTTGAATCACAATTAACAGTCATATAAACACCTTAGTCGCATTATTACCGCTCTGACCAAAGTGTGCATGTGTTCGTTTCTTCATGAATGAACTTTGTGATGTATTTATGAAGTTTTCTCTTGCTAAACTCGTAACGTATAGGCAAACCCGGCATTGAGATGTTCATCACAGCACCGAATAATATCCAATATGTCCATAAAAATGTATTTTGAATTTGATTAAAATCATACTTTATGCCTTTCTGAGTGAGGTATTACCATGCCTATTAGAGAATAATCAGAATAATGATAATTGCATGTAAACTGGAGTGAAAAGCTCTGCTCGTGTCTTGTAAACATCATACCGCGATTAAGACCTTACTCTGATTATTAGAAATAATCCCATTATTGGTGCACATGTAAACATAGTCAGTGTTATCATTGTATTTATGAATCAATGACTCGCTCAGAAATGCAGTCACTTTAATTGTTTTTAATTTTAATTTAAACCTATATAGCACACACACACACACACAAATAAGCATAAATAAGCATTTGCTATAAAGATGCAAAGAAGCCTGTGAATCTTCAGTGCTTTGGAAACAGCGAGCTTCTGTTAAACTACTGAAAATGTAGTTACGTTTCTAGCAGTAGAAGTTTATTCTTCCAATACAAAGAAACCAGCATGTTTGAGAAGTCCTCTAGATGTAAATGAAAGCACATTGTGTGTTTGAATAAATAAAAAAAAACCTCAATGCGTCAAATGTTGAATGATTTTCCCACACATGTGCTCCAGATGTTTGTGTTGCCATAGTGACAGCTGTCGCAGTGGCACAGTCATTTATATTCAAGCGTTTCCTCCATTAACTATGGCAGCTCCTCTTTGTTTGTGTGTTGAGGGTCTCTTCCTCTCCTGTGATTGATTTTACATTAGTGAAGCACACGTATCGATTGGAGCCGCTCATTTGCCAGAGCGTCTCCGTCCTCGGGCTCATTACGCTCCGGCGGTGTGTCCCTGATGCTTTTCACACCTTTCCCTGTGTTTTTAGCTTTAGGGCTCGCAAATATTTCCATTACTGCCACATTTATTGTTTCATATCTGTCGTGTGAAGTTCAGCATCTGACTGCATTTCTAAGTCTCACATTTACACTTAATTTAGGATCAGAAATTCAAGAAAGAAAACGGTGTAATTTAGTCGCCCTTATTTGTTCGCTCTAGATCACGGGATGTTTTGCTGAATCTCCGAGCTATTCATTACTTTAATGAGCTCATTGTTTCTGCCTTAAATTATTACATTGTTTAAATTAATACATTTTTAGCTAACTGTGATTTGTGTATTTTTCTGAAATACATAACTTAGACAGTTGTAGATCACTTTAAATTGTAATATGCACTTTCTGTAAAGCTGCTTTGAAACGATGTGTATTGTGAAAAGCGCTATACAAATAAATGTGAATTTAATTTAATTTTCCATATGATGAATGCATATAATTACTATCGAAAACATTCAAAGACGTCTGAATCATAAGAAAACTATGTGAGGAACAGGCCCAAATTTGCACATGCATATTTTAACTTACTGATTGTATATTCTCATATGCAAATGATATTATAGCTGCAGTGAAAAGCAATCAGTGAAAAATTACTTAAAGCACATGAAGCTGTTGTAGACAGGTCACATTTATTTATATAAAGCCTTTCACATTACACATGGTTTCAAAGCAGCTTTACAGAAAATCATGATGTTATGCCTTATAGCAGATTAGAGCCGGGCGATAATATTGTTTACATCTCGCAATCATATAAGCAATCAAGCAGTTGAGATTTGCTAAATAATATGAGTATACTGTATGTATGTGGATAAAGTTGGACATACCTTATATGAAGTTGAGGTTTGCTATGAAGTATGTATCACTTTACTTCACTGTATGATGTCTATAAAGTTGGAGACTATGTATATATCCTATAACTTTATAGACCTGTGCAATAATACAAATTACGCTTTTGTAACATCACAGTTTATATTGCTGTACGCAAGTAGGCTTGATGTTGTATAAAACTGAAATATAATTCATGTGGGATATGAATCTTTGTCAAATGAAGCTTCATAGTACCTCACTTCTCAGATTCTCCACATCATCTCCTGTTGTGTTGCCCAGAAGTCTGATGTTTGGTGACGTTTTGATTATGGATGAACTGTTCCTTTCAAAATATTGGCTTATTTTACATGTAAATCAGGAGTCGGGTCTTAATTTGTCCAAACGACTTTGCAGTTTCAGTACCATCAGGCCATCCGTCACACTGAAAGCTGTGTGTGTTGTCCCGCGTCTGAATGGGACCCTGTGTGGTCTCGCGAGTGTCCTGTTAGCGCCTGCTCTGTTTACGCGTGTGTGAGGTCTCGTGTTGCTCTTGGAGCGTGTGGACGTGAGGCGGTCAGTGGGGGAAGTGTGAGGGAACCGGAGGAGCAAATGTTTGTGGAGGGCAGATGAAATCCACGGATGAATAGAGGAGCTTTTTCTGTGTGTTTGCTCAGGGGGGGACGTGAGATGCACAGGAGACCTCACCAGTGTTTGGAAAGCTGCTGGCATGCAGGTTTTCTGGACTCAATGGACTTTTTTGAGGGTGGGATATCTAATGTGACATTTTTCAAACTTGCATGATGTGTCTTTAAACATTTCAGCTCTGGGAATCCGATCACAAATGGACAGAACTGAGGAGGTGTTCACATTCTTAGCATTTCTTTATTTGAGTCGATGGTTCATTCCACTCCACAAAAGGTTCTTTATAGTGGAAAAAAGTTCTTTAAATATTCTTCACACTAAGATCACACTAGATGTTCACTGAAAGGTTCTTTTGGGAACCGAAAATTGTTCTTCTATGGCGGCTTTCACACCAAGTAGAGGATATGAAATGATATATATATATATATATATATAACTAATTTAATAACAGGGGGTATGCGTGTGACGTCACAGTCGGCCGGAGTGATTCACTTACATACCTCCGCTCTGGTTGTGGTGCAGGACTTTTATTTTGACACGCTGAGAAAGCCAGAGCCTGAGCACACATCGCCCACTCTTCATTAGTTTAACAGTTCTATCTAATAACTTATAAGATGATACTTTTAAACAGATTGTAAACAAAGTAAACAGAATTACAGCATTTGCCTTGTGGTTTATGCCCAGTTGACGCTAGCTAAGCAGAAATACAAAATCATAATATGCATAATAGTCATAAATACATGAAAAATGCTTTTCTTACTCAGTATTTTTGTCTTGTTTCCAGTCCAAATAATCAATATGCATGCACTAAAGTAGTAAAATGGCATATTATGTCTTGTTTTCTGGGGGATTGGCAGAATAATAGATAATTGGTTTAAGAAAAACTCACTTCATTTAGATTTTTTCCCCCAGAAAACAAGACATACTATCTTATGACATTTTACATCTTGATGTAAGAATCTTTAGATAATTGGACTGGAAACAAGTCAAAATATTAAGTAAGGAACTCATTTTTTGCAGTGAGTTTGCTTGGTCCCTTCAAAGTCACATTGGATTCTCTCCTTAGCGTAAAGGATAAGAAGTGCCTGAACTTTGGTGTTGGTCTATTTGACCGTAGCAAAATGAGTGTTTGTGAGATGCATCCATAAATGCACATGCACAAGCCTACCGAGAGCATCGCCATGCAGTGACAGACTGGTGTAGGAGATGTCTAGTGTTCTCAGGAGAAGCATCTGAGATGCTGTTTATTACCAGGAGTGAACTGAAGTCTGTCTCAACTGACTGTCCATGATCCGATCACCCGAGAACAGTGTTATTATCAGGTGCTGCACTTTAAATCAACAAGCACTAGTTTATATAGTGACAGCAAGGAGCAACAGGACATTGGGCGGGTTCAGTGTGACACTCGAGGGGAAACAGCAAATCGGGTTTAGAAAAGCACAACTGGACATGGCAGTCTGAAATTTCATTGGACAACGAATCTATATTGGAGTGCGGTGGTCTTTTTTTTTTTTGACAGATTGTCAGATTTTTGTTCTATTATAGTCATTTTTTATATTAGTCTTAATTTTTATTAATCAAATCTGAAATTTTTTAATTTGTCTAATTATAGTGGGTTTTTTTGTCAATCTTAGTCAACTTATAGTTCATTTAAAAAATAGCAAATTTTATTCTTAAATTAAAATTTAAGTCTGATTATAGTATATTTGTAAAAAAAAAAGTCAATTTTAATTTAGTCAATGAAAATAACATTTTAGATGACAAGAAATGAGTGAGAAAACAAATTTATAAATACTAAAACATATCTATAAAACAGAAATAACAATGTTAATAAAAATTGTTGTGGCTGATGATGATTGAATTTACTAGATTTTTTCAAGAAGCATTTTTATTATGTTGTTAATTACTCATTATTTTTTTCCTCAAAATATTTTCATCAGCAGTATATTTAATTTAAAATCATTTAATCTTCATGATGGCATTTTTTTGTCATCTTCATTGACAAAATCAAAAAAACCTTCATTATCAAACATTTCGTCAGTAATTATATTGATAAGATTAACACTGGTTGCAAGTTTAAAAAATTCTAAATGTTTGGTCTTCGAGGTGATCATATCATTACATTGAAATTGCTATATTGATCTATGTCTAGTGTGTGATAATGTTGTAAAGCTCTTAGTCCTTAGAAAGTGTGTAAAGACCTTAAAAACAGCAGTTGTTCATTCATAACTCAGAGTGAAAGCACAGAACAGATCCGTACGTTCCAGTCAGAGAAATATGAACTGGCCTCGGAGCTTGTGTGTGTGTGTGTGTGTGTGTGTGTGTGTGTGTGTGTGTGTGTGTGTGTGAGAGAGTGAGAGAGAGAGTTTGTCTGCCTTCAGGCTGTAGACGACTCCAAGCTGTGTTTAATGATTCCTCTCTGGTGTCTCTCCATCACATCAGGGACGATGCAGTGAGATACACTCGCTGCGTTCAGCATGTGGACGGATCACACACTGCATTATTTGCTCGAGCTACACGCTTGCACAAACATACACACACACATATCATGTTTACCTTGCATGTGGCCTGCCGGCAGCTCGTCTTTGTGGCAGATACACTGGCATCTCTACTCTTTGAGTGAGTGTGTGTGTGTTTTGTGCCTGTGGTGTGCTGGGAGTTTTACATGTTCCTTCTCTAGAAACCAGCAGCCTGACAGAGCAAGTATTTGATTTTCAGTGAGATTCTGTGTGAATGAATGAATGAATGTCCTGGATTGGGACTGTGTGTGTAGGCTGTGCAAAACTAGCCACCACTATGTTGTTTGTGCATGTTGATAAGCTGTTGCTGGGGTCTTCTGGGTAGTTTCTTGGGAGTTTCAAGAGTTGTGTCCCAAATGATGCACTATATGCCATGCACTTATTGAGTGTATGAAGTGTCCATTATTACACTCTTGGGTTTTTCCGGTTAAATAAGTGCATCATCCGGGTATTTAAAGTGCAGTTTTTCCTTTTGGCATTTTCGGTGTGAGCAAACTACTGGCACTATTTGTACTACAAAACGGCATAGGGTAGTGCGGCAAGTGTGCAAATTGGGACGCAACTCCGGTCCTGCAACTTTACTCCTGGTATTAAGATGTGTTTTGGTTGATCGGATCACAAGTGGACGACGCTAAATACAGGTGTAAATGGGTCTAAAACGTTTTGAGCTCGTCCACTTTCGACACTTCCAGAGGGAGTTGAAAACACATTCGACCGGATTGCTTTCGTAGTGTAAACGCTCATGTGATCGAATGTGTTCAAACAGCCACAGGAGACCGTCTTCTCTCTGTCTACTGATCTAATGAGTAACATTATGGGAAGAGCTCGAGCCAGACAGGATTTAAACTTTATCGGCTGAAGACCCAAGTTTGGTTTGAAGATGAAAAACATATCAAGCACAATGTTCTCTCTCCATTCCTGATTTCTAACACACACTCACAGCGTTTGGCTGGTCTTGTGTCTGTCAGAGCAGAAACTAAAGCTGATGCTCTCTGTGTTTTTCCGTCGGTCATGTTCATATGTAAATTACACAAGCTTATTTTGTCAATTAGATCGAAAGAACTGAAAAAGGCCATACATTTACCCACCCATAGACCCTCCCCTCGAAGAAATCAGGACAGAAGTGGTTGAAAGTGGACAAAAGAGACGGATTAAAACACCAGGAGTAAACGGGAATGTGTCTCCCTTGTCTACTCATGATCCGATCTACTAAAACACATCTCAACACCAGGAGTAAAAAGTGTTTAAGGTGTTCTGAGTGGCTTTTCTGAAAGCTGAAGATAAAAACTTAGTGTAATGAATTTGATCAAAGTGCTAATCCCAAGTTTAGTATTCTAGTCATGCTTTACTTCACAAACTAGTTTGTTTGGTCTTGTGCGTGCATATGATTGAATGCATGTGTTTTTGTGTGTGTTTTGGTAGAGTTTGTCAGTGTGTGTGATTTGTGCGTTTAAGATGGTGGCTTATCATGCTCAGACGCACAGTCCAGACAGAGTATTTGTGTTTGTATAGTCTGAATGTATGTTTGCATATGTTAACTGCACGTTTACACATGGAGATTCTCTCTGACAGGCTTCGTAAACTGTTTACACACAGAAGCTCTGCCCCCCAAATGCACATCGTTCTGGCCTTATTTGCCCAGCTTGAGTCCTGATGTAGTCGCACATCTTCAGGTTTCTGCTAGTGACGGCTAACCGTGTCTTCCGGCCTGTTGCATCGAAGCTCTGAGATTTTGTCCTGTTAAAAGCGCTGTGTGTGTGTGTACAGGTATGTCTCTGATTCGGGTCGTAGACTGGGGCTAATTTACAGACCTCTCAGCACACACACACCGCTCTAGTGCTTCTAGACCACATCAAGTCCTACATCAAGCACATAAACAGGCCAGGAGAACATTAGGATGGCAGAGACGCTCTCGGCTCACACACACTCCGCTGTTAGAGAGACTGCGGTCTGTACAGTGAACTAAGATCTTCCACAAACTTCATGCCGTGAGATTAAAGAGAGAAATAACAGTTTCACGTTCATCTTCTTGATGAGTCTCTTATGAATTCTCAGTGGTGATTCTGAACTGTTTATTTGTGTAATCTTTTGATGTTGATTATTTAGCGAGTTTCAAAGCAATTAATGGCACAAAGAGTTTTGTTTTTCCTTTTAAATCAAATGTTAAACATTTAGCACACTCTTTTGCTTAAATGAGTATTTGTTGATTTGATTTTTGTTCGTTTGCAAAAAAATTCTAACCCTCGTCATTTAGAAAATAAAGTAAAAAAAAGCAAAAATATCACAATTTGAAAGTTGTCTGTGTAGTTATATGAATATGTATTTTTTAACATTTAAATCACTTATTAACATTAATATTTAGCATTGAGTGTTTATTTGTCTGTTATCATCAAAAAAAAGTCTAAAACTTTTTGTGTGTGTATTTTTTTTTTTTTTTTTAAATATTGGAATACATAAATGTAAATTTTTTTAGTATTGTGTTTTTTTTTTTTAACATTGTGTGTTATGCAGGTTTGATTAGCGGTTTTCTAGTTTTGTTTTAATATGCAAATCCTTGCTTCAGTCATGAATATTAATGCTGCTTTCTTTCAGTTTTAACCTCACCTAATAAGCTTGAGGGTCAATGAATATAATTTTTCTTTTAACACTATTCATTTCTTTCTTATTTTAGAGGTTTGAATAAATTGTGTTTAAATTAAATTAACAAGTTGGTGGGTTAAACAGATGATTGAAATTCGGATACAAATTCATTCCTCTACATTGAAATTTTCCTCTTTAATTAATTTGGACGCATTAATCAGAGTATTAATAAAACGAGTGGAATATGATAGCAAACAGACCCTCCGCTGTGCTGTTCAAACATGCTTAATGCCTGCTCGTCTCCTAAGTCTATTTGGTAATTGGTATGACGAGACCATTAGTGTTATTTACTTAATTTCTCCAGAGTTAGCAACGCATCTAATCTCCATCTGTAGCTCCTCAGGGTTCGTTGTTTGAATTGTTCTTGCTTCAATTTTTTCATTCCATCACTGTAGAGATTAAATGAGCTTTACTGTAGTAATGTAACGCATCTCATCCGTTCTCGCAGGACTTCCGCGGTTCCTCAGTCAGCCGGAGGGCGTATCTGTGCGCATGGGCGGCTCTGAGATGCTGAGCTGCGAGGTGACGGAGGAGCTCGTCCCGTTCACACGCTGGGAGAGGGACGGTCGGCCCGTGGAACTGGACGCCAGAGTAATACAGCTTCCCAGTGGAGCTCTGGTCATCAGCAACGCCTCCCAGACCGACGCTGGACTCTACCGCTGCACAATAGATGCTCTGGGACCGCCGAAAACCACAGAGGAGGCTGAACTACAGGTGTCCGCAGGTACAGATGCCAAACAGGCAATGTGGTGTGATTGTAACGGCCGGAGGATCTCAGGCCAATTTCAGTTTCAGAGAGAATCCCACCAGCAAAAAGAATTCAACAGTTTTTATAGAATAAGAGCATGGTGACATAATACATTACATAATTTTCCTATAATATGATTGGTTCTTCATATGCATAATTCAACAAACCCTTCAAAGCAAACTCTGGATTTCTTGATTACTTTGTTACTTTGTTTAGTTTATATATTTAGATATGTCTAGTTTCATTTCCCCTTTTGTTATATTCCGACATGATTCACTAACACACACTGACTGACTTTGACCAAAGTGTTTGGAAACATTTAGGTTTCAAAAGCAAATAAATGTAATTCCTGCAAGGAAAATAAATGTTAGTTATTAGAATTATTTAAAATACAGTTTACTATTTATTTATTTTTAAATCCATCACACCGTCTATGGCCACTCGCACCAATCTGCAATGGATACGCTTACCAGTGTCAAATACCGGCTTGCTTTAGTTGGAAATACTAAGCTTTTAGTCATCATGGTGTGGACTTGTGTTGTTTTCCAGGTGCAGAGAGTAAACAAACAGTAATAGATCACAAAACCATGGCTAATTTTCCTAGGAGTGGTGTAACAGTCTTACAAAAGCAACAGAAAACAAGCTGTTCTCCATAAATTATGCAGCGCACACAGATAAACGTTTGGGTTTTAATGTTCAAAATAAATTTTAGCCACTCTTAAGTTCATCTGCCCTAGGAAGGTCAAACAACACTGTTATTTAAACTGTTATTTGGGGTTATTTAAACGAGTAACATGATGACTTGATAAGATTCGGAGAAATCGTGTTGTAGTCCAAACGAGCCGTTCGTTATAGTTCTTGGAAAGTGGATTCTGTTAAATAAAATATCTCTCTTTGGAGTGGAGACTTTGAGCTTTGTAATCTCTTTTATGCTCAAACAGCAACATTGTACACTTACACTAACAATATAAAAAATAGTAGCAATTATAAATTATTAGTATTATGAAGTAAAACAATCATTAATATAGGCCTACTATTATCATTTTATTGATTGGTTGAATTGGGAATTTACTTGATAGGTGTTTGTACAATCCCGTGTGTGTGTTTGTATCTTCGCAGATTCGGGTGTTGAAGAAAAGCTAGAGACTCTCCAAGGCCCGGTTGCTGTTGTGAAGGTTGTCGGGGAGAGCGTGCTGTTGCCATGCGTCATGAAGGGATACCCGGTACCCGTGATTCGCTGGACGTTTAACGACCGGTCGATTGACGAAGGGTAAGTGCATCAGAACTGTGTCTTTGCACTGTCTGACTGACAGAACCCTTCAGACAAGCGCAAATAAATGAAAAGTGTGTCATGTTGGCTCAGAGAATCTTTCATTTCCCTGTTGAATCCTTGGTTGTGTGTAAGAAATGCATACAGGTACACAAGAGCACTGCAGTCTCTCCTCCTCAGATCCAGCGTCGTTCAGTCACACTCTTCCTCGGTGTGGCTCGGCATACTAAAGCAAACTCACTGCGGATCAGCACACAAAAAGAATCCATTCAGTCGCTCTTAATCACGCTATCGACTATTCAACGTCTGTCCAAATTCCTCAGCGTAAAATATCCTTATTATCCGCCGGAGGCAATTACTGACGCCTGTGTGAATAGATATTATAGAGGCGTGTGGCTTTCCCACGTGGCCATTGTGTAATTTCGTATGTGCGCGGCATAGTTATGATGCTCTTAACTGGAACACGGCTTCATCTAAAGTCACGCACGCCTTTTACTGTAAATTGCTTTGAATAGTTTGCAGGATTGCTGGTATAGTCCTCTCTCCTCTGTTTTCCAGGGGAGGTTTGGCTGTTGTCATCGGGTGGACATGAATAATGTAGAAAGGACTGAATTGTCACGGCATGTAAATCGGCTGTCAGGGGTCCAGCGCTCTATCATTCATTATCACGCCCTGTGTGCTGGAATATTTACCCTGATGCGATTTCAGCGGTGGGGTTGGGAATGTTTGCATTGTGGACATGGACAAAAGCGATTACATGCTTTTTATTGCCACTTTGTCTCTTTTCATTTCTTAACCCGCTGTGTTGTACTCCCTAACACTAGGATTATCGTGTTCTTGCATAGATGCTGATAACCTGTATCCAAATGCACAACATTTTCAAGGTCAACAGCAGAGCTGACGGATGTCTGCAACATACAGTCGCTCAGATGCCACTAAAAATCACTATTACTTTTGAGCTTCCTTAGTGTTAGGGGATTGTTCAAATCTTTAACTCTAAATATTAAACTTTGCCCTCTGTGTTACAGATATAAATGACACTTCAAATCGTTTAGCAGCAAAACATTAAAACGAGTGCAAAAATCCTTAGAACATTGGAGAGCATGTTGACCGTGGCCCTGTTTACTCCTGGTGTTCAGATGTGTTCCCGTTTACAATCTGGTGTTTTAATCCGTCTCTTTTGTCCACTTTCAATCCCTTCTGTCCTGATTTCTTCGAGGAAGGGTTTATGGGAGAGTAAATGTATGGGCTTTTTCAGTTCTTTCGATCTAATTGACAAAATAAGCTTGTGTAATTTACAAATGAACGCGTCCGGAGACACGGAAAAACACACGGAGAGAATCTACTTTAGTTTCTGCTCTGACAGACACAAGACCAGCCGAACGCTGTGAGTGTGTGTTAGAAATCAGGAATGGAGAGAGAACATTGTGCTTGGTACATTTTTCATCTTCAAACCAAACTTGGGTCTTTAGCTGACAAAGTTTAAATCCCGTCTGGCTCGAGCTCTTCCCATAATGTTACTCATTAGATCAGTAGACAGAGAGAAGACGGTCTCCTGTGGCTGTTTGAACACATTCGATCACATGAGCGTTTACACTACGAAAGCAATCCGGTCGAATGTGTTTTCAACTCCCTCTGGAAGTGTCGAAAGTGGACGAGCTCAAAACGTTTTAGACCCATTTACTCCTGTATTTAGCGTCGTCCACTTGCGACCCGATAAACATGGCCTGTGTATCTGCAACCGTAGTTATGATTAACTAACAAATGTTACGAGCTGTTATGTAGACCCAAACATTATAATTGCTAAACTAACACAATACAACAAGATGAAGGCGTCAGCTAACATGATATTAAAAAGTTTCCATAGTTTAAAACCTGTATTATTGAGTTAATAAACCAACAAACCAACACACTCGCCTGTGAAAGGTTATGCCATTACTAAAGAAATTTAAATCTCAGCCATTAAAGTTTTTCATCATCCAGTATTTAATTTAATTTCAACTTGATTTCAGTTAATGAAAACATGGTCTGAGTTTTAACTGAGAATAATAACACCGGTGACCTGACAGTGATCCACCACAGGGAGTTTTCATTTTCCTTTTTCCTGAAGTAAACATAAGACTGACCTTGACAGATCCTAATCAGATTGGAGTATTTTGTAGGTATTGTATGTAAGATCACGTTAGGAAAAAAGCCTCTAGATTTGCCAATGGGTGACAAACGCTCGGCCTCTTTTCCGACAGTTGCTGCCCTAATAAGATTGGGGATACAGCTCAATCCCTGCTGCGGCCCATGCAAAATTAATGATGTTTCTCTTTCTTTTATATGTTTTATTTTGGTTTACAATTTGGGAATTGTAGAGGGAAAGTGGTTTGAGAAAAGGGGGAATGAAAGTGAATGTATGGATGTATGTAATGGTCCTGGATGCGAGGATTTGTGCAGCATCGTTTCGTGTCTGGAGGGTTTTAATGAAGAGCGTGGCAGCAGTGCATTAAAATGCTGTGTACGTAAGCAGCTGATTAGTGATTGGACAAGAGCCATCGTCTTCATAGGATTTTCATTGAGATTCTGCTCTGTTCTGCTGCTGTCTGTTGTAATGCATCCTCGCCGTTTGGATCCCGCCCACCGTAATTTGAAACAATGCTTTCCATAAAGATTGAATTGATGGTATCATGGATCTGAGCAGACTAATCATGACCTGTTTAAGGCGCTAACTACCCCCTTCAGCTCGTGTGCTGTGTCTCTCCGATGAGGCTTGATGTCAGTTTGCGCTGTCGATTGAAAGCGGCTAAATGTCTAATTGCGGTTCTTTGCCGGTTGTCTGTGCAGGACTGATGATTGCTGACAGACTCTATTTACTGCGTAATTGCTTCTCTCATGGTCTTCGGGCGATGTAATGTATTCCTGATGCTGGATACATTCTAATAATGTCATATTACCCACAATGCCCAGTCCCTCAGAGGGGCAGACAGAGTCTATCATGGCTCTGACAACATCTCTACTCTCTCTCTCTCTGTGTGTGTGTGTGTGTGTGTGTGTGTGTGTGTGTGTGTGTGTGTGTGTGTGTGTGTGTGTGTGTGTGTGTGTGTGTGTGTGTGTGTGTGTGTGTGTGTGTGTGTGTGTGTGTGTGTGTGTGTGTGTGTGTGTGTGTGTGTGTGTGTGTGAGAGAGATCCAAATCTTGCCTTCAAAGTTTCATTTTTTCCCTGTGGAGTTTTAGTGCTTACTCTGGTAAAAGCCCCATTGTGAGTGAAAATGGACTTGATTTGATCGAAATTATTTTAAAAGAATAATATATATATATATATATATATATATATATATATATATATATATATATATATAATGTGTTTCAGACCAAGCATTAATATAGGATCTTTGCATGGCTATTATAGTTATATAATAGCTTTGTGTATCAGACAGATGAAAATTTAGGTTGTGATTCATGAATTTTTTACATTATAGGTCCATATTGGATATATATATCACTGATACTGTCTCTTTAATTATGCATTTCTTCTATTTTTTACATGTAATGTCCCTTCATCTAAATACTTTAAAAACACAGTTAAAAGTAATGTTTAGCAAATCTCAAAATGAATATATCATACTGTACATTATACACCGCATTCAAATTTATTATGCAAATTGGAATTAAGTGTCACAAACATTTGAATATTTAGTTTTTTTACTAGGGGTGTAACGATTCGTTTTAACAATGATTCGATTCGTATCTCGATTCGTGGTTGTCGATATGATTCAAGGACGATATTGGTTCATTTAGAACGATACGATCTGAAACGATTCAGTGTCTTGAAATCGATTCAGTGACTTTTTAGCCAAAAATTCTTGCAAGGGAATCAGCTATCAATTAATTATGGATATAAACAAACAAGTAAACAACAATTAATGTCAAATGCATTCACATTTTATTTGAATAAAGTAGGACTGCATGATTATGACAAAAATCATAATTGTTGATTATTCCCTTGATATTGTAATTGTGATTATTAATTATGATTATCACAACATTGAATGATGTTTTGAATAGTTTGGCCATGGGACCCACATTTCCCCATGGTAATCAAGCCGCGACCCACCTTTTTAGGAATTATATATGCCTATTATAATACATTTGTTTACACAAAAATTGTTGACACACAAGTTCTGTCCCCCTTTACTTAACATACAAAAGAAAAATGTAAGAATATGACAAATACTGATAAACAGTAGGCACTGCGAGGTTAAGCTATTAAATAGCAGTCCCAAATTAGATTTTGTTAATACAATCTTGGTATGAGCCACCACAGTCATATAAAAATATACAAAATAACCACTAAGTGGGATTTTGTTATGGAAACAACAACAATTAGGCTACCATGGTGATACACAATACTTAGAAGAACTTAACTTACTAATTTACGACGTTGCATGCTCGTATTTCTTTTGCGCTTTAGTGAAGTGATACAGCGCACGCCGGCGCATTTGTGCGTGCAATTGAAGAGTGCGCGCTACTGCAGTATAGCGGCTGAGAGGACAGGAAAGCTCGTTTTTCTGAGGTGAGAGACTTTGCGCTGCTTGTTGTCTTTGCGCTGCTGGTGGCGCGTCACGCATGGCGACGGCATCACAGATAGGCAGACTGAATCGAGTAACGTTTAACGCCTTTATCATTAAAAGTGCTAAGATAAAACATCCATATAAAGTCTGACGTGCTTAAATCCAATGCGTTATTTCCTAGTATCGATACAATTGATTCATTACCTTTTAAAACGATGTTAGATCGATATATGTCGTCCGGAAGGCCACCTTGCCGGGCACAGATTGATGTAGTTGGATCATAGGAATATAAATCGATACATCGATGTAGTTGATGAATCGTTACACCCCTATTTTTTACTCAAACTCATGGATGATATTGTGTCTCCGGGCTCTTTGGATCACTTAAATCAATCTCAGACACCTGTGATAATTAGTTTTGCCAGGTGAGCCCAATTAAAGGAAAACTACTTAAGGAGGATGTTCCAAGTTATTAAGCAGGCCACAGGTTTCGAGCAATACGGGAAAGAAGATCTGGGAAGATCTCTCTGCTGCAGAAAAGCGTCAAATAGTGCAATGCCTTGGACAAGGTATGAAAACATTAGATATTTAAGCTTGATCATCGGACTGTGAAGAGATTTGTGTCTGATTCAGAGCACAGACGGGTTGGTGCAGATAAAGGCATAATGAGGAAGGTTACTGCCAGACAAATTCATCGGATTAAAAGAGCAGCTGCTAAAATGCCATAACAAATCAGCAAACAGGTATCTGAAGCTGCTGGTGCCTCTGGAGTCCACGAACCTCAAGGTGTGGGATCCTTGCAGTTGTGCGTAACCTACTATTCGGCCACCCTGCGAACCAATGCTCACAAGCAGAAACGCTTGCAGTGGGCACAGAAATACATGAAGACTCATTTTCAAACAGTCTTGTTTACTGATGAGTGCTGTACAACCCTGGATGGTCCATGTGGATGGAGTAGTGGATGGTTGGTGGATGGTCCAGATGGATGGAGTAGTGGATGGTTGGTGGATGGTCCAGATGGGTGGAGTAGTGGATGGTTGATGGTCCCAATAAGGCTGTGACGTCAGCAAGGAGGTGGCGGAGTCATGTTTCGGGCCGGAGTCATGGGGAGAGAGCTGGTAGGCCCCTTTAGAGTCCCTGAAGGTGTCAAAATGACCTCGGCAAAGTATATAGAGTTTCTGACTGACCACTTTCTTTCATGGTACAAAAACAATACAATACAATTTTATTTGTATAGCACATTTAAAAACAACTGGTGTCGACCAAAGTGCTTTACAAGCAATACAATACAAACAATCAGATAGAAAACATAAAAAAAAAATGTTTTTTTAAAAATCAAGATGTATTAAAAGCTATTAAAAAAAATATGTTTTCAAATTTGATTTAAAAATTGACAAGGTTTGGGCGGATCTGATGTAAGCTGGTAGGCTATTCCATAGCTTAGGGGCGAAGACCGCAAAAACACGATTTTTAAGTCTAGTTCTAGGGACAGATAGTAAATTAGTAAAATTAGTAATATTTTAGTAAACAAGATCTTAGTGATCTTGACTGTATGGGCAGACTGTGGAGCCTGCTTCTGCAATGACTTAAAAACAAATAACAAAACTTTAAAATCAATTCTTTATTTAACCGGTAGCCAATGAAGCGAGATGAAAACTGGTGTAATGTGTTCACTTCTACGCTTCCCTTTGAGAAGCCGTGCAGCTGCTTTTTGAACTAATTGACTAATTAACTAAAAAACAAGAACCGTGCCTTCCATAGCAAAATCATCTTCATGCATGACAATGCACTGCCTCATGCTGCAAAGAATACCTCTGTGCCATTGGCTGCTATATGGGCATAACAGGAGAGAAACTCATGGTCAACCCTATTGAGAACCTTTGGAGCGTCCTCAAACAAAAGATCTATGAGGGTGGGAGACAGTTCGCATCAAAACAACAGCTCTGGGAGAAATTCAAGCAGAAACTCTCCATAAACTCACAACAAGTTCAATGGATACAAGAATTGTGAAGGTAATATCTGAGAAGGGTTGATATGTTAACATGTAACTTGCCCTGTTAACATGTGTTTGATTGAAATAGCTCTTGATTTCAGTGAATATGACCTCCCAATGCTGCAAATTCAATATCCTTTACAACCTATAAAATGTTGTGTAAAAACTCTGTTGTGCATAATAATTTGGAACAGTGCATTTTGAGTTTTTTTATTTTTGAAAAAAATACTGTTTTCGTTGGGTGGTTTGTTCATTGAAATTCAACTTATACCCTAACGGTTGGTGACTTGAAAATTATACTGATTGTCATTTGCATCGACTATAATTTGCATAATAATTTGGAACGTGGCGTAATGTTGTTATGCCTAAATTTACTTGAACTTATTTTATTGTTGTACTGGTTTAATTTTAATATATTATTTACTTAAATAGTATATAATTTAATACATATTTTAAATAATTGTATGACTTTAATATAACTTTTTTTAGTTGAATTAAAAAAAAAAAAATATTAAATATTACCCATTTAGAGGTCACTATAAACTGTTGTTTGGAATAGAACTGTGTGAAAATTCTTACAGATATTTTTTCTATGTAAAAAAGAATGAAATAAAGTCAGTGTGAAATGAGGGGAGAGTAAATAATGGCGTTTTTTTGTTATTGCGTGAACTAAGCTTTAAAGATAGAAGGACGCCAAGAATGAAGACGTAAGAGCTCATCATCTTGAAATCTTGTGTGTTTAGAGGCTTTAAGATTCCAGTATGGAGAACCAGTGTTGAATAAGTCACATTCTTCGCCCTCCTCCATTGTTTGCTTCTCTGGCATGTTGTTGTAACTCTAATCTGAAGGTTGTCGAATGGCTCGAAGGAACTGAGTAAACAAATCACCTCCTTATCAGCTCAGGCGCTCATTCATTACACACCATGCATAAACACTCATTCAGAGCCCAGTTCCTCAAGTGATTTCTGTCCAGTCTTTTTAAGAAAGGTCAGATAAACGGTTCGAGCGCCGTTGCACTGATCTGAGGCCAGTTTCTCCATGCGTTTAATCATTTAAAGAGTGTCTGGCTATGAAAGCTGGTGGTAGATCAGTGACAGAAGTAGACTAGGGCTAAACAATAAATCGGAATATCGCAAATGTATGTATCGCGATATGCATATCGCAACGGCTTGCAATAACTGGGGTCAAGAAGAAAAGACGAAGAGAAAATCACTCACTGCTCTTGGCTGAATAACTTTTGTATCTTTAATAAGAATCAGTATATGTTTAATTCATACAGTGAAGGCTAAGTAGTGTTTTATTTTTATATTTGATTATTCAGTTTCTGTTGTTAAATAACCCTAATGTAGGATAACCTGAAACCCTGAACCCCACTGATGTTAAAATAACACTTCTTATGTTTCAGTAAAACACTGATGTTCACTTTCAGAAGTTGTAGGGATGTTTTCTTGTCACAAAAAGAATGTGAAACACATGTAGGTTATATCATTTTTAATAATATATTTTAAAGCTAATTTAAGTTTATTTTACACACTTTAAGCATTATCGTATCGCATATCGAATATCACATTATTTAATGAGTTATCGCATCTTTCTTTAATATCGTGCAGCCCTAAAGTAGACCCAGATCATCTTGTGTCTTATCTCACGTTTAAATCACACCATGTCTCGGGATTAGAGCCGGAATGCTGTTTAGTGCTTCACAGAAAGCCAGCGGATCATGGAGGAATTCCTCGGATGAATGAGGATCACTTGCTTCACTGACAAGAACACCTTTTGTCCTCGCTGACGTGGATCAAACCAGCCGGAGACCTGAGCAGTTTTGCGTATTCCAGACGGGACACGGTAAGATGGATGTTTGTGTTGATGACAGATACTCGACCTCCTCTCAACACTAACATCAGGCTGGAGTATTTGCAAGGGGGAATTTATAATATAAGTATATTGTAAATCCAGTCAGGCGTCACACACAAGCGCACGTTCAGCAAAAGCAAGCCGCTCCTCCTGAGGCGTCCAGCGTTGGATGAATGGGCGTACATTTTCAACAAGCACTCCCTTTTTGTGCAATACTATAAGTGGTTTGTTTTTTCAGTAGTAATATCATACATTCTTCTTCAGTGTCTCGCCTTATGTTTATATTTATGACATACGACAGCCTGGAAGTGTTTGCATGCGTTTTAAACATTTAGAGTACATTGATTTTGTTTTTAAAGGGGATATTTCGCCGCTGGAAAGATGAATGTGTATTTAAATTGGGTCATTTATGTAGTAGAAATGTGCAATTATTTTAGAAGTTGGTGCCTTCTAGACTGAGAAAAGCCAGAAAATGTATTTTTGGCTCATGTGGATGAAAGACAACAACTCCCAGAATGCACTTGCTTCGCTACCCTACGAGGACACTCCCAAGCCACGCCTACCGGTTACAGAGGGCAGTATCGGGAGAAATGATACAGCTAGGCTACTAGTCGACTGGAAACTGAAAAGACGGCGTTTTATGGTGAGATCCCCCTATGGGCGGGTTGAAGACATGCGGGACGAGCTCCTCCTACTGGCTGGAGTCTCTCGCCTCTGGACAGAAAAGCCTCAGATGAGCTAAATGACAATTTTTGCATCATCAGAGTTTTTTTTCCAGACACACAATACAGAAATCTCTCGTCTCAGGGGGACATGAGGGAGGGAAGCACCGTCATTCGAAAATACTACCGGGTTTCTACTGATACAAAGCTTAATGCTAATCGGTGAAGTATTATTAAATTTACTGTTGTTCGCTAATGCCGATCAACCATTAAAGGAATGGTTGATCGGCATTAGCAAACAACAGTACATTTAAACAGGCCTTTGAACTGGGGAATTCTGGGAAATGGAGGATGATAAATCCTAAAGCGGTACAGCTAAAATAAGAGTTCTTAAGAGATGTGTTGATGTTCATTCAGATGTTCTCGAAAATAATGTTTAAGAGAATAACATTTGATTGAAACTACGTCTTGTAACAACCAGGATTTAAAGATTTAGCTGTCTAGCTTTAGCTTCAGATGTCGTCAAGTTTGTGGTTTTGTCAAGTCAGGTCAAGTCACCTTTATTTATACAGCGCTTTCTACAATACAGATTGTTTCAAAGCAGCTTTACTGAGAAAATAATGCAACAAAGTTTGTTTCTAGAAGAAAACGCTTAAGGAAGTTCAGTGATGTTTCATTTTTGTTTTAAAAAAGTTATTAATTTAGTTCATTTATATATATATAGCCAGGGCCGGTTCTAGACATTAGGAGGCCCTAGGCAAAATTCATGTTTGGAGGCCCCCCACCCCCAATAAAAAAACACTTGAAACAAAAATGATTCCTAACCTTTTTATTTATACAACATTTAATTTTAAAAGCAGTATATTTTTACTTACACAGTACATAAGTTTGGACACATTACTATTTTTAATGTTTTTGAAAGAAGTCTCTTATGCTCATCAAGCCTGGATTTATTTGATCAAAAATACAGAAAAATAATATAGTGAAAATAGTTAAAATTTAAAATAATGGTTTTCTATTTTACTATACTTTATATTTCTGTGATGCAAAGCTGAATTTAGTGCCACGTGATCATTCTGATTTATTATGTTAGAAATGGTGCTTAATATTTATTTTATAACCTGTGATACTTTTTTTCAGGATCTTTGATTATTAAAAAGTTGTTTTAAAAAAGTCTTCACTGTCACTTTTTATATATTTAACACATCCTTGCTGAATATTCCTGTTTTTTTTTCTCTGTATTTTTGATCAAATAAATGCAGGCTTGTAGAGCATAATAATAAACTTCTTTCAAAAACATTAAAAATAGTAATGGGTCCAGACTTTTACCGGTACTGTATGTACATATTAATCAAACTTTATCTAAGGTAATCTCTTTTTTGTTTAATGAAGATGTTATTGTTGTTGTTGTTATTTTGCTGTTTTATTCAATTTATTCACAGTTCCAGAATCCCACTTCAGTAGATGAGCATAAGTGATTTTATATTGCATTGCTACCTTAAATATGCTATACACAAATCAAGTGGAAGAGAAAGACACGATCGCTACTGAGCAGAAAAAAATATATAAAGTGATATTATTGGCGTAATGTCAGGAATCTAATCATCAGCAGAATTTAGAAGATAGACCCATAGATATGAGATCCTTTATTTGAAACATTTAAAAATGTTGTAGTGTGTTGGCTTTTTAACTTAGAATACAGACGTCTTGTCTTTTAATTGTGTAGCTTTTTTACTAGTCAGCTCCCGACGCGATGTTATTCATTGTACGCGCAAATTCAAAGCGTCGCGTCTTGGGCACGTTACGCTCGCGCTCTTTTAAACTCGTAATAAAGCGGTGAATGATTTTTCCAGAAATGACGCTGATCTACAGTACAAGTTTATATTTAGAATACATTGCAATCACTCCAAAATAGATGACGACAACTCACACACCTGCATTATGAGATGTGCTTCTTTGTGTGCTTATTAGGCTTTTGCCTCGCAGCACCTGATGGATGCGTTCTTTACACATACTTTCAGAAGCCGGCACCCGCTTTGTAACGGACACATTAATTGGTTTAACTGTAGTAATGTAACAGTCTATGGTTAAGATAAACATCGTCACTATTTTTTAGTTAATAAATAAATATTGAAATAAATTGTAGATAGGACATTTGTACATTTTTTTTTTTTTTTTTTTTTTGTCCCTCTGTCTGGGCCCCATCCCGCCAATCGGGCCCTAGGCACGTGCCTAGTTTGCCTTTGCGTTAATCCGGCTCTGTATATAGCCACTCTGGAGAAAACTGTGATGTCATCGTCCAGCTCAGTTCAGTTCTCGTATAATGGTGTCAATGCAGCCAGATCAATAATATTGTTGAATATTAAATTAAATTTGTGACCTCAGATCTTTGAAAGATATATTTATTACTTAATGGGCACTTATTACCCATTTTAAATATGAATGAGTAGGATCTTACGGTTGTTTAAAGGTATAGTTCACACAAAAAAGATTGTTTGATAATGTTTTTCCGAACATGTATGATGTTATTTTTCCGACAAAACAAAACTCTATTCCATAAAATGACTAAAATGGTTCGTAGTGACCATGTTCATTACCAAATCTGCATAAAGATGCATGAAAGTTCTCCATTTGTTGGGTTTGTGGTGACATGAGTAAATAATGTCAGAATATGCTGAACTGTTCTTTTAAAAACAAACTTTTTACCCATCATGCTCTGTTACCCTTCTCCATTCTGGAGTTTTAATGTCGTGCTAAAAGACAATTAATGAGGCTCTTTGTACTTTTATAGACTCGTCTTGTTTTTAATTTCTTTTTTAATTATCTGGCCTTCGACGACCCGTCCTCCTCCTCCTCCTCGGGTCTCTCGGGGTCTTCCCGTAGCGTTCACGGTCGCAGCATCATCTGACTTCTGTCATATCATGCATTTAACGAATCTCTCATTGGGTTCGGGACCTCGTTTCTCTGAGCGGCGTCTGCTGTCTCACCGCAGACTAATAGAGGCTGGGGATGATAAATATATCACCGCTGGAGTCATCAGGTGCTTCGAGAATGGAAAGCAAGTTATGAAACGTTTGGCTAACGTTATGTAAAGGTTGTCAAAATGTTCTTAATTGTTTTGCAAATTTATGCAACAATTTACATTTGCATTTTACATTGCATTCATGCAACAATTTACCCATCAAAAGTAGACTCTTTTTGAGTCTCTTCTGCTCGCCAAGGCTGTATTTATTTGATCAAAAATACAGTAATATTGTGAAATATTATTACAATTTCAAATAACTGTTTTCTATTTGAATACATTTTTAAATGTAATTTATTCCTGTGATCAAAGCTGAATTTTCAGCATCATTACTCCAGTCTTCAGTGTCACATGATCCTTCAGAAATCACTCAAAATTCATTTAAAAAAAACATGCATACCCCAAACTTTTGAACAGGAGTGTGTGTTATTTGAAATTGCTGCATTGTCACAATATCTACAAGAATACCACCAGTTCCTGCTGCTAAATGAAGGCCGTTGTCGCTGTCACTTTGAGCTGTAGTTCGACACTCGGATGTGTTGGAAGAAACTTCTTGACGAGTGAGCAGGTGGATTTTGTCATGTGAAAGTGGGAAGGCATCGTTCCTAGATGGTTTACTCTCCATTCTTAGTCAAACTCACTATTCAGTGGGGTTTTCATATAATGAAGTGACATGCAGGAGGCCTGACTCTTCATCCTTCCTCTTTTCCCTTCACTTTCTCTCCTCTTTCCATCTTACATTAACTCGCTTCTCTTCTGTCTCATCCCTGCCTCTGAATCATTGGGAAGGAACCAGGAACACTTAGTTTGTTTTTCTCTAGAAATCCCACTACAGGAAAGTTGCTTTCAATGCAGTCAAGCCATAAAGGAAAAGCCACAGGAAATGAAATCCATACTGTATCCTGTTTTTAATTCCATCTCTGTTCAGCATGACTGTGCCAGGCTCGAGATTCCTGAGAACTAATACATTTCCTGAAAGGAAAAGGCATCTCAACATCTCAGCACATCCTCATCTCCTTGTATCTCTCTGTTCCAGTCATGAGCGTTTTGCTGTGATTGGCGGGGGAAGCCTTCAGATCGTCAACCTGACAGAAGAGGATGCTGGGATATACGTCTGCCAGACGGACAGTGGCAACATGACCAGCGAGATCCAGGCGGAGCTCACGGTGCACGGTACGTGTCTAGAACAACTTCGTGAAAACACTTTAATCTCTTAGATGAATTGATTCACCAAACCTGCTGAGAATCATCTGAGTTGTGAATGATTCAGTTCAGCGCTAAACATCCCCGTATGTAATTATGTGCAACATTGTTCATGCTTTTGAAGCGCAGACGTGTCTAGACAGCGTTTTCCTCTGCGGAGAAGGAACTTCAAAGCGTTGTTTTGTTTTTATTTATTTATTTTTTATGTTTGCTTTTTTGTATTTTTATCTCTTGGCTGATCATCAGTTTTATATTTCGGAGAGTCAATGTTTTGCATTGAATCTTTAAAGTGTCTGCTCTCGATATGTGATTACATGCACAACTCAAACTCACAGCCAGCATTTTGACAGGACCAACCACAATTTTTTTTCTTCTTTTTTATGTGACGCAAGTAAATGGGAAGCAGATGATGCCACAATAATAGCCTGACATGCAACACAGTGGTAGTTCATTCAAAAGGCACTGCAGAAATCTTCATGTGCAAAAAAACAGAATAAAAAAATATTGCACAACGGGTCTTATGTAAAACCGTCTGACGTCATTGTAGCATTGGAGTGAATCTGAGGATTTACATACAACGGTTTTTCATGGTTTTCTCACGGTTTATGTACGAGACTCAGTGCGTGTGGTCAAATATCTGTTTGTCCAGAGGGTTAAATACTGATTATTACATTTACATTCTTGCATTTGTCAGACGCTTTAAATAAAAGCATTTGCATTGCATTCAAGGTGATGGTGGTATTAGTATTTGTTAAATGTTCTCTCAATATTTAGAGAAAAAGTTTTAGGTGCAATATTTTCACAAAGTTTCAAGTGCTATATTTCTTCACACTAAAACATGAAACATGTTGCAGCTGTAAGTTAGTAGTGTTCAGTTAGTTCCTTCCCAACACTGGTTTGAATAATATGGATAGTAGAGCCAAAAAGCGACAGTATTTTATAACACAACCCGGCCTTGACTTGAACTTTTTTGTTCACCAGCCACTGTGGCTCGTGGTTTTCCAAAGTTACAAGCCACTCAGCATTTTCACTGGCCTCAATTTTGATATCGATACCATGGGGAAAAACTGCCAAATAGATATGTTTAACATGATCTCATAATTTGGCAGCAGGTTTATTAGGTCACTGTCACTTTAAGAGCTGACGCACTGATCCATTATACTGTTACACATGCGTTTTCTTTCTCAACGGTTTACGTTCACTTAAAACATGACTGACGTGTGTTTACGTGAAAACTCGCCAAGACCGGCATTTTGACATTATTTTGTGTGTATTTGAACGTTTAAGCGCAGTAAGCAGCAAAAAAGGACTCAGTTTATTACTGGGAGGCGGCTTTATGTGCCGCACTTTGGGTGTGAACAAAATCTGCGGGAATGAGTAAAATTATGCGCAATCCCACGCTGAAATTTAAGCCTTTTAACACCAACAATATTCATCTGGAGCAAATGAAACGAGTGAGTGAGGACAGGCGGGTTTGTGTGTCACTCACTGTCGGAGAGAGAGAAAAAGCTGCTGATATCGTGTATCAATTCTGCGGGAAATGAGTATTGGAAGCATTTCAGATTTTTCTGAATCGATATGTATAAAAAAAAATCTATATTTTTGACAACAATGGATTGCACTCAGTTTATTATTTCAGATGCCTTTCTAAAAGACTACAATTGAAAAATGTACATATTATAATTAAAATTCAACCCGCCAAAGTGGCTAGTAGGAGTGACTGCGTTACACGCTACTGAAATACACACACATTTGGGGTGTTGGCGGGTTTTAATGTCAAACCCTGAACACAACTCTCTATTCCATGTTCATAAATTAAGATGTTCATGTGAATGAAGGTGAGAGCACATTCAGGAAGGTTTTGTGACCATTCTTATTCACACCTAGAACAAAACTACAGGTGATCCCTAAGAAACAAACCCTAGATCTTGGTGTTATTTCACATTTGTAAAGCAGAATATTCGCTGTATAATCCAATGTAGTGCTGCAAACAAAACTCTAAATATTGTTCATAAAATGAATGCCAAAACTTTGCAAATCCAGCGACTAGTTCTTCCTCATTATTGCTCAAAATTACGTTAAAAAGCATTTTTCTCAATTCTGATTCACAGTCCCTGCAGTTTAATCATGTTACTGCTCACATTACACATAATTTAACAATTTCTCCAAAGAAAAATGGCAGATAAAAAGATTTGCAAAGACACAAATCGTTACAGCCCATAAGAATAATAACCTAGTTAGTTTTTACTACTTCATGACCACCTTTTTTTTTTTAATCAAAAATCTGCGTTTATGGAAATCTCTTTTCTATGGAATATTCTGTAAATGACCAAAATAACCAAAGGCGGAAGATGTTCAGTTGCTGCTTCTTGAACCTTTATTTCCTGGCAAACTGAATGAAAAATGAAAACAGACAACATTCGTAAAATACATACCAAACATTGTGACAGTGATTATTAGAAGCAAGTGAGTCAGCCGTGACTTGAAAATTGACACGTCAGGTGCAGATCTAACCTGAAATGGCAAACTATTCAATCATTTAGGGCCTGCAATAGGAAAGGATAGATAAAAAGTTTCTGTGTCCCTTATCTAAGAGCTCTGGAAGGATTGCATTGCACTGAAAGTTATTTAAGCACTTGTAAACAAATAGAAGAAATTTAAAATCAACCCTAATGCCAACCGATTGGCGTAGACGGTCTGAAGCTGAGGCTATCTTTGATCTGACTCTGGAAATTGAGCCATATCATAATTGGATTTTCTAATGAGTTTATTTTTTCTTGTGATACACTGGTGCTAGCAGAGATGCGAGATGCAGTATAACATCAAGAGTGAAGTAAGATAAAGCCGTCAGCAGCGGGGTGTGTGTTCGTGATCTCTTCACCTCCCTGATCCGAGCTGTTGTTTTCACTCCCTCCTGCTGATCCGAGCCGGAATAGATGCGGTCGGCCCATCCAGACACATTCTGCTGTTTTTCCATTAGCTTTACTCGCCTCTTTCACCGGTATTGACGCACGTATGGGAAGGTTTGCGACTGAGCTCAGGAAGTTTAATCTCCCGTGGGAAGTCATGAAATCTGATTTCGGTTCTGATGGGTAAAAATAACACTTTGTGTCAGACGGAAACACACACACACACACACACACACACCTCGGGAGGACGGCGTTTAGGTGTGTAAAGTTGCATGTTTTGAAAAACACTCATGCAGGTGCGTGTTTGATGGTTCCTGTACGTGTGTGCAACCGCATAAACGACCTACTAAAGGATTTTTGGGTTAAAAATGTGTGTATCTTTTCTAGGTGAACGAACTTCCAGTTTTCTGTGGAAATCGACAGCATGTCACAGATGCTGTGTACAGATCTTAACTCACTTGGTTCATATTTTTAGCCTTCTTTCCATGCGTGCTTGTGCTATTTTCATAATTTATGCTGTACTTTCAATGCCAATGATTTTTTTTTTTCCTCTTCCAAGAGATATTTCTTGTGTTTGAGTCATTATCCATCTATCTTTTGCAAGGCTTTGGCTGTGACTTTGGACGAATAAATAAAACTGGTGTTTTTAAGAGCTTTTCTCAGAGATAAGAGCTGTGCCAGAGTTATGGAGTGAACGTTTCTTCCTATCTCTGCTGTGAAACCCGTGTTGGGGTTATTAAATACTGACATTTTAATCTCTTAATAACTGCATGTGAAGTGACTCATAACTCTTGTGGCGCGGTTATTTTAAAAGCCGAGGTTCACATGCTGAGATTTTCCCCGGATTCCCTCTCAGATTAGCAGGATTGTTGAGAGCCGTGTGAAACGTTGTTAATACTGGCTTGGGTTACACTTTAAAAGTTACTCATAAAAGGAAAGGATGTGCTGGAATAGGCTGTGTGTTCTCTGACGATCTGTAAGCGTATTACTTTCACACACACATGCTTACAGTCATGCATATTTAAGTATTTATTTACTTTATACTTTGTTTTCCAATTAAATACAATTCTCACCACATTCTCTCTATATTACATTTGCAATATTTATTTAAAAAAAAATCTCTCCACCTATATTAATAAACTTAAATTTATGTCTATAAATTAATTATATATTCTACTATTATTATTATTTTATATAAATTAAGTTCAGTGTAAAAAAAAAAAATTTCATAAGAATTGTTATATTTTTGAAAGTCACTTAGGCTGCATTTATTTGATACAGTAAATACAGTAATATTGTGATATATATTTACAATTTAAAATAGCTGTTTTCTATGTGAATATATTGTTAAAATGTCATTTATTCCTGAGATTTAAAGCTGAATTTTCAGCATCATTACTCCAAGTCTTCAGTGTCACATGATCCTTCAGAAACCATTCTGATTTGATGCTCAAGAAACATTTACTTGCATGTTTTAAATAAGTCATGTTTGGAATTCCTGTGGAGTTTTTTTTCTTTTCTGCGACTAACCGACCAATTAAAATTTAGTCGACCAAACCTCTTCTCGTCGACTTTTAGAGGACAGTGTTTACTGCGCAGTAAACAAGTATACCATTGAGAACACAGCCGAAGTGAAACTCGTCTGGGGAAGCGAGATCGCACTCAAGTTCAAGTTTAAAAACAGCATAATTTACCAAGGCTGATGCTGGAGAGAAAGAACAGTGTGATTTTTGCGCTTTAGAGAAATGAGATCACAGCACAAACAGTCACTGCCAGAGATAGTTAGCGTAGCAGAGTTCAAGGAAATGAATCTCTCTCTGCTGACAGCACAGAGCTGCAGATGGAGAGCTGTTGATTTTCTTTGTCTCTTGTTGATTTTAGAAGGTGAAGCTGGGCGTAAAAGCACAGAATCAGTCATCCTTGACGCACTTTTGTCAGACGGCGATAAGAAAACTACCTCTGAGTCTGAAACTCGGGTTATTTTTAGCGCATCTGTATTCTT
>NC_138244.1:5322078-5412078 GCF_964197995.2 Scardinius erythrophthalmus
TTGCAGCCTGTCTCTAGTGGCCAGTCGATGAACTGCAGTTTAAGTCACTTCCCAAGAGAGAGACTGGAAGGTTGCCGCTCGGTTACTACAGTTTGCATGTTTCTTAGAATCTCTGGATGTTTTTACTGCATAGTTACTCAGGCTTCACAGGCGTACGCAGTGAATGAAGGCTTGAACACATGTTCTCACACGTCGGATAGAGGCGTAAATGACGCTGCATTGATTGGATGCTGGTGTGAGATCTGTTTGGCACCTGGCGCGGGTGTAGAGATCTCGCCGCTGAATGTTTAATTAACCGCGCCGCTTTATTAGACGCGTCTGCATACTCTTCATTTTCATGTTGCATCAGCTCCTCTTGACGGAGCCTTGCAGTGTGTGCGTGAATCTCGTTTAATAATGCCGGATTCTCCCGCTTTCCTGAGGTTTAGTTTGCAAACAGACACCAATGAACCACCAAATGAATTGCAATTGAAACCGTGTAGTGACACGTCGTTAATTACTGATCAGATTCCAGTAGAGGAAGTGGATTTAAGCTCTCATGGGAAGTGGTTGCTTAAGATTTCAGAAGTCTTAATTGTGATTAATATGAAGTGATTTTGGTCTAAAAAGATACATGTATTTTTCATGTATCAGAATATGCGTGTAAGTGATGCTTCAACTGTTTTTCCCCAGAGAATGATGGGAGATGTTGTTTGGTTGTGCTTAATCAGCTTTATTGCTTTTCTTTATCAACAGGACACAAAAGTGACTCATTTTAATCCTCCGGTAGCATTTATTATTTTGTTTGTATACGATTATCAAACATGATTTTTGTTTATTATAATTAACATTTAACCCTTAATTTTTTTTTATCATTTTGTAAAATATTTTAACAATTTTAATAATAATGTTACAATTATTCATAATTTTTTTAGTGTAGTATTTAATTGTATTATTGTTGTTGCTGCTGCTGCTGTTGTTGATGATTTAATTATTAGTTTCCAACAGTATTATACTAATTTTACAATAAACATCCTCAAGTTGAGTTTGGGGCGGGTCTATTTTTTTTAGTCAAGACTTGTTTGTTTTCCTCTGGTAATTACAACGTTGTGACCTTTATTGTTTTGCTTTGTTTGTGATCATCAAACATGATTTTTGTTTAATTTTATTTGTTCAAAGATA
The DNA here is from genome assembly GCF_964197995.2 of Scardinius erythrophthalmus. NCBI lineage: Eukaryota > Metazoa > Chordata > Actinopteri > Cypriniformes > Leuciscidae > Scardinius > Scardinius erythrophthalmus. Next base: position 5,323,240 of record NC_138244.1, read on the forward strand.
TGCTGTAAAACCATAGACATAACAATCTTCTCAAGTAATTGTCCGAACTTCAGAGTAAAGCCCCACCGACTTCTGGTTTAAACCGAATACAGATACAAATATTTTTGAGATTGATACAGATAAAGATATTGGCTCGGCTGGTAGAGAGGTTGTGTTGTTTCCCATCAGCACCTCTTAGAAACAGGACCTCTTTATCATGACGAGGAGGAAGGAAAGAGGAAATTAAATCCTGATAAAGAAAAAGAAATGTCCACAGGGACGATCAGTCACGTTGGAGTTTAGCGGACAATTGGTGACAGCTGATTTCAGTGATTGAAGCATCACTCTCAGTTACTGATTATGTTTCTGTTGTGGTTTGGATTGGAGAAGGAAAAGGAAAAGTCGCCATTTGCTCTCCGTTTAATCTCTGTTGTTTAAGAGAAACTGTGTAATAAAAGCAGGCGTCAGGATGGAGTGAACCGCCGTGGCCTCGCGTCACTGTTTCTGATGTGCTTGTGTGTCTTTCCTCTGAACATTTGCTCTCAAACTCTCCAATTACACGAGAGCTTTGTTTTGATTGAAGAAATAATCCACTTCAGGACTCTTGCAAATCAGTCCAGGCCCTTGTGTTGATTTCCTGCGGTGCGTGTATATGATCCTTCACTACTCATTTGCATTGGAGGTTCTTAGAAAATAAACATTATGGGATGGTTTACCTAGAAATGAACATTATGTTATCATTTACTCACCCTCAAACGCCTTTCTTTCTTCCGCAAAAATCACAATGAAAGAATGAAAGTCAGTGGGGTCCAAAACAAGCCCATTGATTGGACAAGTGCTGACTGAAACTTAATATATATATATATATATATATATATATATATATATATATATATATATATATATATATATATATATAATTTCTAAATATTTTCTAATGGCAGATGAGAATAAGTTGGGAAATATAATATAAGTGGGAAATATTCCTTAAGTTCTATGGTTGATATATCCATGTGGCTGTTACCAGATCTATTAAAAATTAATTAAAAATAATTATTAAAAATAAATGTTAACCAATAATAATAATATCTTATTATTGTTATTATAAAATGTATAATTTTATTGTAAATTGTATTAATAAAATGAATGTTAAATTAATTAAATTTAGGTTTCATGATGTTTGAGTGAATGATGGCAGAATATTAATCTCAGATGATATTGCACAGATTTCATATTTACAGATATGTCACTCACTGCGAGTGTGAACACTGGCTTTACGAGCATCGGTGATGAAACACCTTTTTTTCCTCATCTCCGTTCCTCCATTACAGGACATAATGCCAGTACATGATCTCTCTCTCTCCAGCTGTAATTGTGTGTCTGTGTGTAATGAGATCTGCTGGCATACTGTGGATTACATTCCGTTAAACATGTTGATGTCATGCATTACTCGGAGTATGATGGTAGGGGTGGGCAGCACCACCAAAATCCTCTCAGTATCACAAGATAAAGTCATTTTTGCTGAAAATCCAATTTTGCATTTTTTTTGCATTAAAAACCATGTAGTAATGCTTATTTTTGGATGATTCAGTCAATGAAATACTTTACAAATGAAAGGCATTTTATTTATTCAATAATGGAACCTGATATATTTTTATATCTTGAGAAATTGGAACGCAAACCCTTCGATAAAACCTTATTTGCATTTAAATGATAATGCATTTAAATTATAAATATGCAATATCACATTCCTGAGCGAGTCCCTAAATGCAACTGTTACAATTTTTTTTTTATAGAAATTATAATTAATTTGTTTCATTTATTTAATTTATTAGTTTTATAATAATTTTTTGCTGTTATTATTATTATTACAATTATTTATTTTTTTATGTTCATGAGTCAGTTTCAGTCTCTAGATGCACACATCACAAAAACATGATTTTATTTATTTTTAATTAAATTTTTTTTAAAATTTTTAAAATTTAAATAATTCAACCCTTTTTAATTAATATTTTTGTATTAAAATTTTATATTTATTATTAATTTACATTTATTATTCTGCGTGCCACCGTTTTGAATTTGAATTATAAAATTTAAATAATTCAATCCTTTCTTTTTAATTAATATATTTTTGTAATAAAATTGTATAATTATTATTAATTTACATTTATTATTCTGCGTGCCACTGTTTTGAACCTCTGACATCAAGGGTCTAAATGCAGCAGTTACAAAAACATTTTCATTTTATTTCATTTTTATTTCTCCAATAGCCTTGTAAATGTATCTACCACAAAATACTTCTTGACACATTTCTCCCGTCACACACTCCGCACCGTCCTACATGATGGGAATGAAGAGATATTTAGGCCCTGAAGCTCGTCACCATGTACCATTTAAAGTTGTTCCCATCTAGACCTGTTGTGTGTGATTATGAGCGTCTTTACCGCGGTGAAGCCCTCATCTGACAAGCCTCTTGATTGGGATGTGATTTCTGCAGCGTCGGCCCTCTGGAGGTCTGCGGCTTTGGTTCTGCTGAGGTTCAAACTCAAATGATGAGCAATCAGATGTTATTGGATTGTGTGAATGGCTATTGATGAGCTGGCCAGGGTTCCTGTCAGGCGGTCGGGTTTTCCTGGCGGCAAACGTAGGGCGGATGAAGAGAGAGAATGCGAGCTAGTGGAAGAAAAATGTTGTTGTTTTTTACCCCTGCTGTGCGATTTGTACGATCCTAAACGCCTCCATTCAGGAAGCTTTCTCTGTGTGCTTATAGGCCTTCTGGGCCTCGACGGGAAGAGCCACACGCGTTTCGCCCGCTTTCGCTCTCCACCCATCTAATGAAAACACGATTCCATAAATAACAGGACAGATATAAGTAAAGGTGTGAAACGTTCCTGTTTCCTGAGCGGCGTGCCGTACTCAGTCTTCCTGTGGGATTGAGGTTACACAAACAGACCCGTCAGGTGTGATCCAGTCTGTTTTGTAGTCAGCAATCAACTTTTATATATATATATATATATATAGCACAATAAAAGCAACAGTAGTTGGCCATTGTGCGGTACAACAGGACAAATATCTTTAAAAAAAATCAAGAAAGACCACAAAATAAATGATAAAAGGAGTTTACATCAAAAAGCCTGTGAACAGAGGTAGGTTTTTAACTTGGATTTATAAACAGACTCTGTGGATATAATCTTAGGAATAGAGGAAGACTATTCCACAATTTTGGACGTTTACCCCTCGTCTAAAGTCTAGATCTCGGAAACATCAGCAGTCTTTGTTGAGATGACCTTAATGATCTTGAAGAGTCATTTAATTTCAAAAGATCAGAGAGATATTTTGGAGCTAAATCCATTCATGGCTTCAAAATTATTGGGGAAAAGTCTGGCTGCTGCATTCACCATCTGAAGACGACTAACATTGCATTGACTCATTCCAATATAAACAGAATTACAAGAGTCAAGTCTAGATGAAACGAACAAAAGGATCACTCTCTCAAACTCCGCAAATGTTAAAAAACATTTAGGCTCAATCCCAATTCTATTTTATACCCCTTCGCCTACCCCTTACCCTTGCCCCTTGAAACAGAGTGGCAAGGCGTGGGGTGAAAATATTCCCCTAAGAAATGGGACACCACTACTACACCGTTACACGTCATTATACATCGTCGCTAGCACCTACGTCACGGGAGATGCATAGCAGACATACGGTAAAAGATAAGCCAATTCCCTGCCGCAATTACATTTACCATTTACCAGACATGAAAATGTTGCGGGACTATCATTAGTGAACTTTAGTGATTTTTTTTTTTTTTTTTTTAACAAACGTTTCTTTGAAGAACATGACTGTAAATATGAACACAAGATTGAATGTAACATAAGCAAATGATTATTTGTCGTTAAAATACTTATTAATGCCCAAAATTCTTACATTTATGGGTCTCCTTTTTCGCTTGGGCAGCCATGTTGCCTCTCTAGCCGGTGTATGCAGGGACATTTCTCATTTTAAGTGTGGTCCCGAAAAATCTTCGTTTGAAGGGCTATCTGGCCCTTCCACCTACCTCTACCCCTCCTACCAAAAGAGAATCGAGACAACCCTATCCCTTAATGTGAATGCGTAAAACAGAGGGGTAGGGGAAATTAAAGGGGGAAGGGGTAGAATTGGGATCGGGCCTTAGACTTAGATTATAATCTTAATTGGGAAAATAAATAGATTTAACTACAGCATTTATCTGGTTATCGAATTTAAGAGCAGAATCAATTAATAACACCCAAGTTGTTCACAGAGTGTTTTGCATAGTCATCAAGAGTTTTATAGAGGTATAAAGTGCTTGAAGAACCACTGGTGTGGTTGACGAGGTAAAATAACAATAAAAGACGCCCAGAGACTTAGCAAGTTTGGTAAAAGACAAAAACTGGAGTTTTCTGGGTTGTTTCCTGAAGGTTTCTTACTCCACCCTCAAGTCTTGAGTTATAAACTCAAGTATAAGTGTAAACACCAATCACAGTGATGCTTGACTTGGTAAACACCACTAATGAATTGTCTGGATAACTTGGTTTGGTTGTAGCAGCAGTTCGTGACTGCGCTGAGAAAACATTCTGGTGAAATTATCCCGATCTTTCATCTCAATAAGCAGACGTCTGAGGAGCGCTGAAGATCAAGGCTCGGAGCGTTCTCCTCTGGAAGTGAGACGAGTGTGTCGGGTTTGTAACCTTTGTAGTGCCAGCCTCTCTGTGCACGACGCCATCTGATCTTCAGAGGAAACATTTTAATGCCATTTTCATATCAACATCACACATCATATCAACTTCAGCCATCACATCACTCCTCTTTTATCTTCCTCACCTCTCATTTATTAGCCTTTCTTTTCAACGATTTTCAGGAATGATCAGAGCCGGTTCTAGACATTAGGAGGCCCTAGGCAAAATTCATGTTGGAGGCCCCCCACCCCCAATAAAAAAACACTTGAAACAAATATGATTCCTAACCTTTTTATTTATACAACATTTAATTTTAAAAGCAGTATATTTTTACTTACACAGTACATAAGTTTGGACACATTACTATTTTTAATGTTTTTGAAAGAAGTCTCTTATGCTCATCAAGCCTGGATTTATTTGATCAAAAAAACAGAAAAATAATAAAGTGAAATATTATTAAAATTTAAAATAATGGTTTTCTATTTTACTATACTTTATATTTCTGTGATGCAAAGCTGAATTTAGTGCCACGTGATCATTCTGATTTATTATCAAATGTTAGAAATGGTGCTTAATATTTATTTTATAACCTGTGATACTTTTTTTCAGGATTTTTGATTATTAAAGAGTTGTTTTAAAAAAGTCTTCACTATCACTTTTTATATATTTAACACATATATTTTTTTTTCTGTATTTTTGATCAAATAAATGCAGGCTTGTAGAGCATAATAATAAACTTCTTTCAAAAACATTAAAAATAGTAATGGGTCCAGACTTTTACCGGTACTGTACATATTAATCAAACTTTATCTACGGTAATCTCTTTTTTGTTTAATGAAGATGTTATTGTTGTTGTTGTTATTTTGCTGTTTTATTCAATTTATTCACAGTTCCAGAATCCCACTTCAGTAGATGAGCATAAGTGCTTTTATATTGCATTGCTACCTTAAATATGCTATACACAAATCAAGTGGAAGAGAAAGACACGATCGCTACTGAGCAGAAAAAAATATATAAAGTGAAATTATTGGCGTAATGTCAGGAATCTAATCATCAGCAGAATTTAGAAGATAGACCCATATATATGAGATCCTTTAGACTATTTGAAACATTTAAAAATGTTGTAGTGTGTTGGCTTTTTAACTTAGAATACAGACGTCTTGTCTTTTAATTTTGTAGCTTTTTTACTAGTCAGCTCCCGACGCGATGTTATTCATTGTACGCGCAAATTCAAAGCGTCGCGTCTGGGCACGTTAATGACGCTCGCGCTCTTTTAAACTCGTAATAAAGCGGTGAATGATTTTTCTAGAAATGACGCTGATCTACAGTACAAGTTTATATTTAGAATACATTGCAATCACTCCAAAATAGATGACGACAACTCTCACACCTGCATTATGAGCTGTGCTTCTTTGTGTGCTTATTAGGCTTTAGCCTCGCAGCATCTGATGGATGCGTTCGTTACACATACTTTCAGATGCCGGCACACATTAATTGGTTTAACTGCAGTAATGTAACAGTCTATGGTTAAGATAAACATCGTCACTATTTATAGTGAATTAATAAATATTGAAATAAATTGTAGATAGGACATTTGTACTTTTTTTTTTTTTTTTTTGTCCCTCTGTCTGGGCCCCATCCCGCCAATCGGGCCCTAGGCACGTGCCTAGTTTGCCTTTGCGTTAATCCGGCTCTGGGAATGATGCACTGCGGTCCTGACACTGTGTGTTTTGGGTTTTAGATATAACATGAAATGTCTTTATTACAACATACAGAATATTTCTCTGTATTTTTTTATATATATACATGGTATGTATATATATTAGGGCTGTCAAGTGATAATTTTTTTATTTATTTAATTAATTACACTATGTGGCAATTACTTAATCTAATTAATCTCAAATTAATTAATTAAATTGCCCCCAAAAGTCATTATTGTGTTAAATAAGAAAATAAATAAATTGACATTACAAGAAGTAGCTTTAGAAAATAAATATTGTATTTGATTCAACATAGAATTGATTAATATCTTATAATGGTTATTGGAGAAATTTCAATATTAATATTTATTAACATAAACTTTTAGGCTTCAACAGCCATGAGGGCGAGTAATTGATGACAGAATTTTCATTTTGGGGTGAACTTTACGTTTAGTGGGTTATTTATTAAAGCTCCAATATGTAGGAATTTTGTAATAAAATTTCCGAAAATAACTTGCACAGTGTGATATATTTCCTCCAGTTGTGTACTTAAAATATCTCAAAAGTCTCCAAAGATTTTTTATTTCAGAGAAATTCCGATTTTAAATAACTGGCCGTCCCGGAAAAGAAATGTCGCGCCTCAGTGACGTAATGTCCGCTCTATCCCTTTTTCCGGTGTGGACCATGTGATAGGATATTCCACCACACCGGATTTTTTTTTTTTTTACAACAACTTTATTGAGGTTTTTTTTCTTATCACAATAAACAATACAGACGTCTGACAAAGAATAAAATTTAATAAAATAAAAAATATGACCCACCACACCGGAATATCGCATGGTCAAATGCGGAAGTGGTGGTTATAGCGTTATAGCCATAGACTGTATGGTTATAGCTGTTATGGATCACGAACTCTTTATTGAAGTGCCAACAAAACGAAAGCGTCCATATTCGGATACACGCGGAGTCGCGGACTGTGTGACAAACGGAGGAATAAAACCCGGATAAATATCGGCAGGCGTTTTCGAGATGGAGAGAGCTGCGCGTCAATCTTGGACTTGACAGAGACTCTCTCGCGAGTGTATTGAGACAGGTAAGACATGCAACTGTCAATAATAGCACGTATAAACAAAGTTATATTGCTCTTTGTACTTTGGTAAGGCTTTTTATCACGTGTGGTGACCGAGATTATGGCAGTACAATTAAATACAATCGGATATGATGTTAAAAAATATATTTAGTCATTACTTGCAAATGTTCGTTCAAATTTACTTTTAGATATTGGTTTGAACACGTTAAACAACACGGCATTAACCATAAAAACGTAAAACTGCACAACGTTAACCAAATAAATCATTTGACAAATAGCTGTATGTTGTAACGGGATAATATAGCATACCATTTCACGTTCCTTGCAGTTCATTAATTATGATGACATAAAATAATACGATCAGACATACAGGTAATACAAAAACGAATGAATTACCTCATCCGTGATCATGATTCATTAATTCCATGTAGATATATCGCTAGATGGTGAAAACGCATTAAATATCTCCCATCGTCACCTCCTTCATAGCGTCATCAAGCTTCGCCTTTGTTATTGTTGGAAACTGCGCCCTCTTGTGGTCAAATACCAAAGTCGCATACTGGAGCTTTAATATGGAAAAATTAAAATAAAAAAATTTAATGAAATGATACTAAGGGCCCTATTTTAACGGTCTGAAACGCAAATATCAAGCGCGAAACGCAAGTAACTTTGTGGGCAGATCTCTAAAATGCAAATCTAAAATGTGTTGGTCTGAAGTAGCTACATTACTCATAGGTGTGGTTTGGGCGTAACGTGAAATAAACCAATCAGAGAGTCATCTCATATTCCCTTTAAGAGCAGACGCACTTGTTCCATGGCGGATTGCTATTATAACGGCGGATTTGCCAGACACACGCCAGGAGCGGTTCACAGCCGAGGAGACCGACGTTCTCGTCAGGGCCGTAAAACACAGAGAAGTGACATTGGGGATGGAGAAACACACCCAAATTAGCTTCGGTTAAACAGGCGTATAAAAATTTGGGTAAATGTGTAAGCTAGGTTTATGCCTATTTTTTCACATCTTAATGGACACAACAATGATTTCCCTCGTGTGGTAATATTTTTCCTTGTAAAAATGTATGGTTTTCTAAAAATGAAAACTGCTGCGTCTGTGTGTAGATGAGATAAGCAAAGTGTATGCGCGTGTGCACACGCTACATTGATTATGGCCAAGTATGCGCCCTTAAAATAGCATATGTGAATAATATGCGCAACGCGCCACAGACTTTAGACTAGGTTTTGAATGAACAATGGCAATGAACGAGTCATTGATTCATTGGTTCACCCGATTGATTCGCTCAAACTAGTCATTCTGTTGCCCTGGTTCATGTTCATCACATCATGTGTGTTAAATGCGTTAAACACACATGCAAGTTAATATTGCTGTATATTACTTTGTGGTTTTATATCAGTAATATAAATGCAAATGATCAAAAAAATGCAAACTAGAATTTTTAGTTCTTTTAATTAAACATTATGACTCTATTTGGGCTTCTTTTAATTTTTTTTCAGAGCAGATACATAAACAGCAAGCTCTATATTACACATCATCAAACGGCTGGAAATATAGAGATGTAATGTTTAGCGCTCCGCCATGCATACTGAATGAGAGGTACTGAACTTCAAACCCAAGTTTCCCAGCATCCATTTTTGATCCTACTTCGATTGAACCAACACCCTCGGGTCTGCCTCCGATTTCTATTTCTGTTTTATTTCAGTGTATTTTTGGTGCATATCTAATAATGATAATAATATCCCAAGGTTCCTCCTGTGCTTGATGTCATTTCCTGACTTAAGATCTTCCCTTTGAAGGGCAGCGTGAGCGGTTCCCCCCAGCTGTGAAGAGATTAGGCTGTTAAATAAATAAATAAAGATATTAATGTAGCAGGATAAAGTCATAAAGTTGCAGTCATTTTCATCAAGTCCCATGCAGCCATTGTTTTCATCATCAGGGGTCATTCATGACGTTTTATGTTCATCCATTAAGTCAAGTCATTTATATAGCGCTTTTAACTATATACATTGTTTCAAAGCAGCTTTACAGTGATAAGAGGAAATTACAGTAACAGAGATTGTTTAGGCTTTACAGCAGTTCTAGAATAAAGTTATTGTCCAGCTAAAGTTAGTTTTGACTGAATCACTTCCGTCACAAAGATCATTAGTTATTAACTTAGGGACCGCTAACACAACGCCGTTCTCACAGAAAACCCTTAACGAGCTCCGGCCCGCTCATTTGCACAAAACTCGGCTTGAGAACGCAAACCTTGAAAAAGTTTCCAAGATGCAGTGTTAAATAAGTTTGGAAAAAAGTTATCTCCGCACAAACTTATCTGATCAGTCTTATCAGGAGTCTTATCTGTCCTCATGCTGAGTCAGGAATCTCAGGATAGGATCGGGAAGCTCACGAGTTTGGCTGCTCACGTCTCCAGCTGGTCTCTGATGCCCGTTTCTGTGCCAGACACTGCAGACTGACACACACCTCGCCCACACACACACACGCGCATTTATTCGGGCGCTGAAAGGGTGTCACTCACACCTGAGAGTGAAGCCCGGACACAAGCTGTGAGGGGGACGAACTTTCATTGTGCTCTATTCTGTTTTGCTCTACTCTATTCTCATATTTCCATCAAGAGTTGTTGTTTGTCTTGAAGGTTTCTCCTCATTGGTGCACTGGGCTGGTTTGCTGCAAACAAGTCTAATGAATAAACGCCTTTTTTTTCAGTTTCACATGAATCTTTTTCCAATCCGCACTTCCTCTTAGAGCCGATTGGCCGATCACACAGGATTCAGTGTTACATGGCCTTGCTAATGTCTTTGTGTTGGAAGTCGGAGTTGTTGAGCGACATTTGGCGAGAATTGTGTTCCCTAAAGCAAGACTCATCCCCAGGATTGACATTTTTCAAAGAATATTTTAAATAATATTGAATACTAGAAATGGATTAGTAATTGATTAGTATGGATTAGTAATAATCAAAAAAATTATTTACATAGATTATGATATAGTTTAGTATTAATAGTATTAACATTTGTGTGTGTGCATATTATAAGTGTATATATTTATAATATTATTTTTGTTTAATTTTTTTTTCCAAAATTCTGAAACCACTAGTAAAACTGTTCTTATTTTGCATTTTTATTTATTTCATTCTTTTTTCCATTACAAATTATACTAGTTGTATTATATTTTGATATTATATAATATATGTATTTATTTTTACACGTATGATTGACTGTATATTTATAGCTATATATAATAGAATATATTTGTTTACGCACGCAGATATAGATAGATGGACGGATTATTCTTCTGCAGTAAATAATCCCTGCACATCACCAACAGATTCCTCTGATTTGCATCCATGACACTTTTGTAAAATGTGCTATTTTTATCTACTTGAGATGTAGTCATCAGTGTGTTTTAATTGCAGGGACAGATGTGAAAGAGTAATTAACATTGTGCTTCTGATATGAATGTTAATGCTATGCCTTCCCCTCAGTGTTCGTAACATGCTGCATGTTTAGCCTGGCGTCGAGCCTCCATCTCCTGCTCTGTCTCATAGTAAAGTTGCCGTTTCGTTTTAATTTTATGTCATTGTAGTTGTCTTTTCTTTTACGTCAATTATTTTATGTTCTTTTCTTTTTCTTTTTTCCTCGCCCTCCCCCTCCCCCTCCTCTTTATCTATAATTTACCCCCCATGTTGCCCCTCCCATCACAATCACCCTCCAAGACGTTGCCCTTCCTTCTACTGTCCCTTCATTGACCGATGCCACTACTGACCATGTAGCGTCCAGTCCTGCCGAGCGCAACGGTCCCGCTCCTTCCGCCCCGCGTGATGTTGTGGCGTCGCTGGTGTCCACTCGCTTCATCAAGCTGACCTGGCGTCTACCTGCCGAACCGCACGGGGACAACATCACCTACTCTGTGTTCTACAGTCTGGACGGCACTAACAGGTGAAGTCAAGTCAAAGACAAGTCACAGTGTATTTCTATAGCACATTTAAAAGCATCAGAGTTGCACCAAAAAGTGCTGTACAATAAAACATTGAGCTTATAAAAAAAGAAAGCATAAAAAGAAAGCATGCAGCATACAAAATATAAATGCATTAAACAAAATACAATAAAAAGTAAAAATAAAAACCTTTAACTTGTCTAATCTAATCAAAAGCCTGAGAGAACAAATAATATTTAAGACCCGATTTAAAACCTCACATTTAAGGGCGGACTGTTTTTAGGTTAAAGATGCTGAAAGATGTAAATAGCGGTTTATGTGGGCCACCTCTGCTGGTTGTTAAAGGGGTGGTTGATTATGATTTGACTTTTCTAACTTTAGTTAGTGTGTAATGTTGCTGTTTGAGCATAAACAACATCTGCAAAGTTACAACGCTCAAAGTTCAAAGCAAAGGGAGATATTTGCTTTTAAAGAAATCGCTTTTTAAGGACTACAACAAACAGCTGGTAGAGACTACAATGAGCTTCCTCCTGGGTTAGCGGCACCACCAACCCTAAAATTTACATAAACCCCGCCCCCGGGAACATGCGGTCCATGTTGAGAAGAGGAAGAGTTGTTGTAGTCGAGCACATTTGTGAGTTTGCTCAAGCTGTCGCATCCGTCTTTTCACGTGCAATACAGTACGTAATACAAATGCAATAGCATGTCACTCTGTGTGCTAGGGCTGCTCGATTATGGAAAAAATCATAAACACGATTATTTTGTTCAGTATTGAAATCACGATTATGTAACACGATTATTTCACATGACTTTGGGAATGTGTTGCATTTATTAAAAAGACACGGTAACACTTTACAATAATGTTAATTAGTTAACATTAGTTAATGTATTAACTAACATGAACTAACAATGAGAAATACATTTGTTACAGTATTTATTAATCTTTTTTAATGTTAGTTAATAAAAATACAGCTGTTCATTGTTTGTTCATGTTAGTTCACAGTGCATTAATTAATGTTAACAAATACAATCTTTCATTTTAATAACGTATTAGTAAATGGTGAAATTAATATTAACTAAGATTAATAAATGCTGTAGAAGTATTGTTCATTATTAGTTAATGTTAACTAAGGTAGTTAACTAATGCTAATTTGTAAAGTGTTACCAAAGACACCTTTCAACAATTCTTAAAAAAATCGAAATTTGAACATTTATTGTACTTTTTGAACTATTAAAATAAATATAACAACAGATAATACTTCAATGAGTATTTTAATAATTCCCGCAGGGCTACCACTTATAATGCGGGAGTTCCCCCGCAAACATTGACTCACTTTAGCCTGTAGTTTGTATGAGTATCCTAAATGAATCCACACAGATTATAAAATCAAATCAATCATTTTAAAACTTTCTCCAAGACGCAATTTCACAAACCGCGCGAGTGTTCAACGGTGCTGCGTCCTCTCTCTCTCTGTCTCTCTCTCTGAATGTGTTGGACAAGGCAAGCGTCGAAACTACACTCTCGAGTCGGGACATGACAGAATTGTCAGTTGCACAATCGGGCCAGCTTTGCATCGTAACTAAAGTTTATCATTTTCACTTCTTTTTAAGTCTTATCAGTTTAAACATTCGAGCTGAGAGAGTTTATGGCATCGGGAGGGGCGGATGTGCGCGTGCGCGCGTCATTCAGAACACAAGACAAAATTAGAGCGTTCTTTCAAAACAGAATATGGCAAAATAATCGTTTTTACTCGATTGTACTATTTTGGTAATCGTTGGGACCCAAAATCGAAATCGAAATCGAAATTCAATTAATTGCACAGCCCTACTGTGTGCATCTTACAACAGTTCCCACACGGGCGATTTTATAGATTATTATGACAGAATATGCTAATTAAAGATAGTTAACTCCACATCAGCAACATAAATTCATCAACTAACCATTCAGAAATGTCCTGTTGCTTCTACATTGTCACTTCTTCTTGAGTCTCTCCATCATTGTCCGACTCCAGTTTAAACATAAAAGGCAGAACAGTTTCTAATATTTTAGTGCTTGTCTGTGAGCTGCTAATCGGAGCTGCTAACACACACACACACACACACACACACACACAAAAGCTCTTGAAGCTCCGCCCTCTGTGCTGGGAGCAGCAGCTCATTTGCATTTAAAGGGACACAAACGAAACAACGCGTTTTTACTGACCCTCAAAAGGGGACAATTTTAACATGCTGTATAAAATTATCTATATAGTATTTTGAGCTAAAACTTCACGCACACACTGAGAGAACAGAGACTTATTTTACATGTAAAAAGGGGCATTATACCACCCCTTTAAAGGAACAGGATACACAAATTGTAACTGATAATATTTTGAATAGCATACTTCACATACTTATTCTGCAGTATTCACAAAGATGCAAGCAAACGTTTAGGATTTTGGAGTACTGATGGTTAAATTAATCGACCACTTATCTAAATATTTGATGAGATGCGTCCTTATCAGTGTATATTCTGTGTGCAGAATGAGAATTTTCTGAAAAAAGAAAAAAAATACATGGATGAACTATTAGAAATGACTAAATAAGTTGTATACAACCAAATATATAAGCTTGTTTGTTTGTACACACACACATATATATATATATATATATATATATATATATATATATATATATATATATATATTATCTTAACTAAATGAAATTTAAGTTAAGTTGAAGCACAAAAATTACTAACTGGAAATAAAACTAAAACTCAAATAAAAAAATATTTTTAATTTTTTTAAATAAAAAAATAATAATGACAAATTACTATAAATTATACTAAAATGAAAACTGAATATGTAAAAATGAAAGCTATTTCAAAATACTAATAAAAGTACTGGTGACCTAGACACTTTTTAGCCAAATTCTAGTCGGATTATTTGATTAAGATGATTAAATTTAATTATCTAACCATCAACCTATACTATAAACAAAGTTAGCTTTGATCATATACTGTATATAATTTTGCTTGGCAAGAATATCTTCAAACTGTTTCTGTAGAAGATTGAGAATCAAACTCATACTTGCATTGCATAATGAATTGCATTCTGACACATTTCGGTTCAAGTCGACACAAAATCAGAATAGAAACCTATGCGTTCCCGTACTTTGACTAGCATGTCTCAGTCCTCTAAACACAGCTCATATCTCATATCACTGTGGTTTTGCTCACAGGGAGCGTGTGGAGAACACCAGCGGACCGGGAGAGATGCAGGTCACCATTCAGAACCTCGTCCCCGACACCAAGTACACGTTTCGGGTGGTCGCGTCCAACGCTAACGGCCCGGGCGAGAGTTCTGCCCCGCTTACGGTGGCCACCCAGCTGGAGGGTAAAACATCAACACACACATGTACACACTTCAAGCACAGGTTTGACCACCGGCCAGGTCTGAGGTTTCTCTTTCTACACCTCTCGCACGCCCACACTAGTCCTGTTTGTGCGTGTCCAAACCTACCGCCCGCTTGTTTACAGGAAGGAGTTGATCTGGGACTCGCTGCTTGTCTTGAGGTTTCTTCACAGACAGGCTCTTTCTGTGTGAACTTTGCTGTACAGGCTGGCACTCCTGAAGGAGTGTGGAATTGTACACAGCGTCTGTCAGAATGGTTTTCATGGATACAGGGACCAGTGTTAATGAGACGAGAGGTATGGTCGGAGCTGTCAGGAAAGCTGATCTCACGGGATGAAAGGAGACTGTTGCTTCTGGTGTGTGTCCACGGTCGAGTGTAAACACCAACGGCCTGACGTGCACACATACACAAAAGGAGAAAGAAACTGCATCCCAGCTTGTATGATATCTAACATTTAGTATGTGAGATCAGCATTGTGCATCCAGAATCAAATAGTAGGGATGCGCTGAAATGAAAACTTTTGTCGATACCGATAATTCTTTGTACTTGAAAGCCGATATCCGATATATTGTCCGATAAATCTAAATCCAAATTTTACATTTATGCATTTGGCAGATGCTTTAATCCAAAGCGACTTACATTGCATTTCAAGGTATGCATTTACATTCTTATCAGTTCTTGCTTTCTCTGGGAATCGAACCCATGAGCTTGGTGTTGCAAGCACCAACGCTCTACTGTTTGAGCTACAGGAAAGTCTCACCATTAAAAGCCATGACCCAAACACACAATTATGATGTTCTCATTATAATGTTATGTATCTTATATGACAGACTTGCGCTGCACATGTTGCACTGAACTGGATTTTCCTTTTTGGAGTGATTTCAATCATATTTCAAGCAATTCAAAGCCATCATGTTGATCAGTGCGCATCTGAAGTGTCTCAGCTGAAGGAAATAATACATTATTTATCGGCTTTAATACATCGGACAAATTTTCTTTTCAGGCCAATAACGGTAACATTTAAAATGAACAAATTTAGGTCGATATATCATGCATCCCTATAAAATAGTGCCTGGATGGTGCATTACTTTTTGGTGGATTTTCATAGTTTGTCAATTCATGCTAATATTGCCCACAACCCCTGGCAACACCCTGACAACATGTTTTGTCTTAAGTTGCATGATTTTCCATGTTGTTCTGATCAAAAACATTACTTTTTTTTCGTCTCCTTTAAAATCACCTGCCAAATAACAACAAATCAAGTTCCAATCCATTTCTGATGGATTAATTGCCAACCTCCATTTTTTGTTTCTTGTTAATAAAATATACAATTCGCAAATACACTACTGTTCAAAGGTTTGAGGTCAGTATGATTTTTTTTTATTATTAATTCTTTTATTTCAAATAAACACTGTTCTTTTGAACTTTTTATTCATCAAAGAAACCTGAAAAAAAAATCGGTTTCCATAAAATATGTTTTCAACATTGATAATAATCATGAAAGTTTTTTGAGCATCAAATCATCATATTAGAATGATTTCTGAAGGATCATGTGACACTGAAGACTGGAGTAATGATGCTGAAAATACAGCTTTGATCACTGGAAAAATTTTTATTTTAAAATATGCTCTTTTAAATTGAAATAATATTTCACAGTTTTTACTGCATTTTTGATCAAATAAATTCAGCCTTGTTGAGCAGAAACGACTTCTTTCAAAAACATTAACAAAACTTATTCTTATCTTATTTTTATTTCCTATAAAGCATCTACTCTTAATAACATAACATATTTAATATATAAAAAGGGGTCTTTATCAGGACAATTTCTGATACTATATTCTCAACCCGTAACAAATAAAGTACTTTGAGTGTGCAGATGAAGTTGGGATTCATCCTAGTAAAATCGGAAGCGTTTCCCGTTTGACTTATACGGACAAAACGAATTAAAGCAACACGGTTTTCTCTTTCTAGGTCTTTCTAGGTCAGAACTCCTCCGTTTCCTTTGCATCCCACACGTGGACCACAATGCATTTCACTCGTTTGAAGTGTCAAAATATCCTCAGCGGGATTCTGATGCTCGCCAGAATATTCTTCTTTTACCATGTGATACTGTCATTATTTAAAGTATCCAGCTGCGGTGTGTTGAAACATGTCGTCTTTTGTCACTACGCGCTGTTGAAGTTTGCAAAAGCGGGAAAAAAATAAGTGTCAACCAAAAGAAAAAAGCAGCTTCAAGTAGAACTGTAAGCAGTGGAAGACCCTGTGAAGAAATTACTTCAGTGGTCCTTTGTGTTTCAAGCATGTACTTAAAGTTGAAGTACAGACAAACACGCCTTCGTTTCTTCTGCTTTCGTTCAGTTCTTGTTCCTAAAACTTTATAAAAACAGGAATAACTTTAGGGTTTTAGTTTTGTGCAGATTTGTACCCGTTTTTGTATTTTTAGATGTAGCTGATCTTCCTCTCTTCTTCCATCTCTCAGTTCAGGTCCCGGGGCCGGCCCCGAATCTGCAGGTGGTCTCAGTCGGCCCCGCGTCAGTCGCTCTGAGCTGGGAGAGACCGGTCAACGGGAACGGGGACATTCAGACATACAAACTCTTCTACAGTGAGAAGGGGCAAGACTCGGAGCAGGTGAACTCTTCATCATCATGAGCTCATTAACATATGACCGCCCAGAAACTTGATCTTAAACTAACAAAGAATTACCATGATATTATCAATGTATTTTTATAGTAATACCATGATTTTATTTGGATAGATACCATAGTTATACCATGTTTTTTTTTTTTTGCACATCATTTTTTTTTACATTTACAAATGTAATTAGTACTAATGTTAATATATTTTTGCACATTTACTGTGATAAGTTTTTTCACATGTATTTTTTGCACATATATGTGATAATACTTTTTTTACATGTATTTTTTGCACATATACTGTGATAATACTTTTTTACATGTATTTTTTGCACATTTACTGTTATAACAAGTTTTTTTACATGTATTTTTTCCACATTTACTGTGATAAGTTTATTTACATATATTTTTGCACATTTTACTGTGATAATACCAAGTTTTTACATATATTTTTGCACATTTACTGTTATAATACCAAGTTGTTGCTTATTTACATGTATTTTTTGCACATTTACAATGGTAATACAATGTTTTTTTATATATTTACTATGGTAATTCTTTGCTTTTTAAATATTTAGTGCATGTTTACTATGACAACACTTTTTTGGCATTAGTGTATTGGACACTCTAGTGATGTGTGTTTTAATTAAAAAACTCTGGTAATACCATGTTTTTGGTACAGTTGTTTTAGACATGTACAATGGTAATGTTTTTTTTGTTGTTTTGTTTTTTCACATTTTGGATATCATACCTTGGTAATACAAATCTGGATTACCATATATACAGCATGCTATGATATATGAATATGGTGATCATACAATACCATAGAATATATCAAAATACCCTGGTATTACCTAACAACACCGCACTTTTTTGTAAAGGCGGTGTGAAATACATCAGTAGTTTTCACATGTAAAATGGAGGGTGACCATATCTGGGGTTAATTATATAGTTTTAAAGAAATACTACAGATGCAAAAGTACAGATCTAGTCCTTCATGTTGTTTGTGTTTGTTTGTGCAGGACGTGGACGTCACGGGTCTGTCCTACACCATGACGGGGCTCAAGAAGTTCACAGAGTACAGTTTCAGGGTGGTGGCGTACAACAAACATGGCCCTGGCGTCTCCACCGACGACGTTACGGTCCGAACGCTGTCTGACGGTGAGCTTCATGAAGCCTGATGTTTAAAAGTGTTACTTTGAACCTCGACGTCTTAGATTTTTCTCTCTCTGCCTCGTCTTGGACTTCAAATAGCAGTTAAAAGTGCCTTTACTGCTGATGAAGATTTGACATTCACGCTGATTTGTCAGTGAATTGATCTTCGTATTCATGAGCATGTTTTTGTGTCAACGTTGTCTCGAGACTCGTCAAAAGACTGCGCCGTGTAAGTGACATGCTAACATGATTGTATAACGTGAAGCAATTAGCATGACACAGAAAACAACTGCCTCTGTTTTCTCAGCTATATGAAGTCTGTGCACAAAATATTGATTTTCCAGTTAATCTGATTCAGTTTTATTTGATTCATTATTTGAGTAAAGCTCAATTGCAATGCGCAATCTGGTGACTATCATCTGTTTGTTTATATTTGTTTATTAAAAATATTTATTTATTGTTTAATTTATTGTTTTTTAATCTGATTCAGATTTATTTGATAAATTACTCCTCAGACTTTTCCTTAGAATAGAATCAAATTGATATAAAAAAGTATTTCATTTAAATTTAAATATATTAATTTAAAAATATAAAATGTATGTTTTATATAAATAAAAATATGTAAATATTCTTTATTTATAGTATTTTATTATTTTTAATATTTTCTAATTATTTAAAAAATATTTATTTATTATGTGATACTCAGATATATTCAAAAACTGAAATATTGAAAGTATTAAAATAAGTGTTTTATATATTAGATGAATTAGAAATACATCAGTGTATTCTCTTGCCCATTTTTCCAATTTGCCACTATGTCCAAAATTGCAAACTCAAAGAACTAACTTCATGACCTTTAAAAAAGCAGTGCTTTAATGCACAATGAGTTATTTTAGAGGACAGCATCTCCGCTTCAGGAGCACGACTATTGCCAGATTTCTCTCTCTCTCTCTCTCTCTCTCTCTCTCTCTCTCTCTCTCTCTCTCTCTCTCTCTCTCTCTCTCTCTCGCTCTCTCGCTCTCTCGCTCTCTCGCTCTCTGTCTCTCTCTCTCTCTCTCTCTCTCTCTCTCTCTCTCTCTCTCTCTCTCTCTCTCTCTCTCTCTCGCTCTCTCGCTCTCTCTCTCTCTCTCTCTCTCTCTCTCTCTCTCTCTCTCTCTCGCTCTCTCGCTCTCTCTCTCTCTCTCTCTCTCTCTCTCTCTCTCTCTCTCGCTCTCTCTCTCTCTCTCTCTCTCTCTCTCTCTCTCTCTCTCTCTCTCTCTCTCTCTCGCTCTCTCGCTCTCGCTCTCTCTCTCTCTGTCTGTCAGAGAAAGTCCTCCGGGAAGACAGCGGGCATGTGACAGGTGGTGTTGTAATCGTACTCTCTCACTCCACGACGGAGCGATTTGGGATGTGACAGGAAGTGTAACGCAAGTGTAAATAATATAACGAAGTGTTTTATTAAAGTGAGCCGTTAACGTTGGCAAGCACACAAACGCACACAAACAACGGCTGCCACTGTCTCCGCCGCCAGTGCCATCCTCCAGTGTTCATCTGAAGGAACAAGAGATGTGAAAAAAAGCAGAATAAAGGTGAAAAAAAAAAGAAACACCCACGACTGCATCCTAAAATAAACAACCGTCACAGAGTCTTTGAATGTGGGTCTCTGTGGATAAACCAATTATTTCATCAGAGCTTTGCAGCCTGGGTTCTTCGAGCGGCGCGTGTCACTGGGCTTTCGGTCTTCGCTCAATAATAAATCTGATTTGTGTTTCAGTGCCGAGCGCCCCTCCGCAGAACCTTACTCTGGAGGTCCTGAACTCAACGGTAAGATCCTCTGTTATTTCTACAGTGTCCTCCTGGTGCTTAATGTTTTAGTGCTGGAGTGATTAAAGATCTGCGTTGAACCTTCATCAGGTCAGAAAAATGACCATGTTCCCATACTAGAGCTGCACAAGTAATCATTAAAAGACGGCGATCTCGATTCAAACACCCACGCCATCTTATTCCTAAATGACGGCTATTCAGCTCTGTCTATGAAACCTTTGACAGGTACGATCACAGCGAACATTCAGATCTGCTGCTGACAGGGAGAGTGTGTCATGAAACAGCTTCACAAACAGGCTATTCAACCACACCGTATAATTATTTCTGCTACAGTTATTCAGATTATCACAGAAGCGCTGGACTAAACGTTTATATTTGGGATATAAACACTGATGTCTAAGGTAGCGATCAAAATAGAGCAAATCACCTTTTGAAAGTCACTTAAGTCACTGCTAATATGTATTTGTCATTGAATCATTCATTCAAGAGATGCATAAAAAAAAATGCGGATTTTTCCCAATAATAAAACAAGTGAAGTTTTTGTGTGCGTCATTGAATCATTCATTCAAACCGATTAAAATTGGTAAAATAATTACATATTTTTTTAATTCAGCAATTTTGTCAGAACCTCAAGTAAATTACATGTTATTTTGTTTAGTTGTCTATTCATAATTGCGGGAGAATCATGATCTCTATTTAAAAAAAAAATGTTTTAATTATTTTTTTATTTATATTAATGGCAGAATAGATACTAAAATGGTGTATAAGCACTTTATATATGTTTTTATTATTATTTAGTTTTTGTGTTGCAGTATTTAGAAAATATGGGTAAAAATGTGCATAACTGTCATCAGAACATAAAATCTAATGGGCTTAAAAATGTTCCTTATGCAAAATAGATTATGGGTAAATTTGTGCTTCTTTGTCATAAATAATTATGACAGAATGCAAGCCAAAAATATGAATGACCAGTTTAACTTATGCAATATATTAATTTTGGGGTGAAATGTGACCCAGGCATGTTCTTGTGAGGTCCATCCAATTATGACATTTTGGCAGAAACTATAGTCACCACAGTGCATTTCTGTAAGTGCTTTTGCTAACTTACTTTAAGTCCATTAAAACCAATAATTATTCATTAGTCGCAACCCAAAATAGAAGTGTTTAATTATCAGAACCGTCCAAATGCAGGAAGCTTTTATAACTTCACATGCGTGTTTCCCACCGTCAGGACTGGATCATCTCCTGTTTCATAAAGCATTCTGGGTTTTTTCCTTCATTCATTACTGCGTCGCCTGAAGGCTGTGCTTCTCTCAGCTGTCTTTCTGAAATTAACTCATGACACATGACAGCATTAGCTCTGACAGCTTTCTGGCACACACACTCTTTTCAGGTGCACCTCTAGACGCTTATATAATACACTCCCAGAAGCCTACCTGCTCAATTAAAATGCACTAACTCTGCTCATGTTGAAAGCTCACCATGTGCCCTGTTTCATGCCCCAGAGCATCATGGTCCGCTGGCAGGCGCCCCCCCCTGGTACCCTGAATGGAGAGCTGATGGGATATAAACTACGCTACAGGAAAGGGCTGAGGAGGGCCGACGCTATAGAGATCTCAACCTCACAGCTCTTCCAGCTCATTGATGGTATTAACAGTCTTATTTTAGTATTATTTTGGTAACATTTTACAATAAGGTTCATTAGTTAACATTAGTTATGAACTAATAATGAATTGCACTTCAGCAGCATTTATTAATCTTGTTAATGTTAATTAATTTTCAATATTTATTAATACTTGATTAAAATCTTTGTTAACATTAGTTAATGTACAGTGAACTAACATGAACAAGCAATGAACAGCTGTATTTTTATTAACTAACATTAACAAATAGAGTGACAAATGTATTACTCATGGATTGGTTATGTTAGTTAATACATTAACTAATGAAGTGTTACCACAGTATTTATGAATGTTTTGAGTTAGCTTTTTTATAAATAGTTTCAGTTTACATTTTAGTTTTAGCCATTTTTGTTCTGTGCTTTTGTCATTTGTAGTAGTTTATTTACACTGCTGTTCAAAAGTTTGGGATCGGTGAGAATTTTTATGATTTTAAAAGTCTCTTATGCTCACCAAGGCTGCATTTATCTGATTATTTATGACAATTTAAAATAACTGTTTTCTATTTGAATATATATTAAAATGTCATTTATTCCTGTGATCAAAGCTGAATGTTCAGCATCATTACTCCAGTCTTCAGTGTCACATGATCCTTCAGAAATCACTCTAATATGATGATTTCCAGCTCAAGAAACATTTATGATTATTATCAATGTTGAAAACAGTTGTTTTTTCAGGATTGTTTGATTTCACTTATTTGAAATTGATTTTTTTGGCAACATTATAAATGTCTTTACTGTATTTTTTCATCCTTGCTGAATACAAGCATTGATTTATTTCATTTCTATACCGACTGCCAAATTATGAGATAATATTAAAAATATATATATATATATATATATATGGCAGTTTTTCCCAATGGTATCAATGTCAAAATTGTGGCTAGTAACTTTGGAAAACCACAAGCTTTTAGTTGAATGGGCTTTTATGTTTTTTTTTTGTTTTTTTTATCTCTGATAGTTTTATATGTGTTTTATTGTTCTTTTATTTAAATTGCTGCACTTTGTAAAGCACTTTGTGATTTCTATCTGTGATAGGTCCTATATAAATAAAGTTTACTTACTTATTTACTTAGCCACAGTGACTGGTGAGCAAAAAAGTTGATGTCAAGCCCTGGTAACACGTATGTATTTTGCGTATTTAATTCACCAAATCCTAAGCTGTTTTTCTTTTTCTTTTTTTCTTTTTTTTTCTTTAAGGTCTGGAGAAAGGAAAGGTTTACACGGTGAGAGTGTCGGCCACCACCGTGAATGGTACCGGACCGACGACGGAGTGGATCGCAGCGGAAACCTTCGAGAACGACCTAGATGGTAAGCAATCACGAAAACAAATTCCCACACTTTATCTGAATGTCCGTCGCCACAGATAAGATCACCGTTGGCCATTACACGCATTACACCACCATAACTCGTTGAGAATCAACATAAGAGCTTGGACAAAAGAGAAAACAAAACACCAAAATGAATAAACGCATCAAAACAGAGGACAACTAATCAAACTTAATGGCTTAAAATACATAAATATCAAACAAAATACCAGCAAACAAGTAATCTTGATACAAAGAAAACAAATCAAAACAACATAAAGATAACCGTACCTTGTTCTCCATTTAAACCAGGACATGTTTGGAGCACATGCGTAAAATTAATACGTCGAATATGTTTCAATGTATATTCTTCACTCATTTTTAACATTCACTCGCGTGACCTCCATTACCATAACACAAATGAAACCCAAGATCAGAAAATTAAATGCTATACAAAAATAAACAATAAATACATCGTTTAAGGACTATGAAAATTTGAAAATAATAAAGCAGACAATATAAAATGAACTTGAACGAGTGGCGTTATTTCTGTTAGATCAAACGCCAGAGTTCATCAGTACTGAAAGAACCGCTGGATAATTCACTCGTTAAACTCTCTGACTGCCGGAGACGGGAATCCTGGGAAAATGGCATTTGTTTAATGCACTTCTATTGTTGAATGAAAAGCCTTTGAGTTATTTGGATTAATATGTCCGTTTAATCTTTCAGAAGCGCAGCACAAAAGGAAACTTTACACTAGCGCATCGCCGCTGAGTTGGTTACAGTAAATTCAATTGATTTCAGGCTTGGGAAAACGCTGATGTGATTTACTCGTGACATCGGCTCGGATAACCGTGTCTGAGCTGTTAGGTTAGCGCCGTAGCTGTTGTGTTAGATCTGCGTTTCAGCGGTGAGAGGAACAACTAGCGCAGATCCAACACTTTCATTGAGTGGCTGTTTCCACTATTGGCGGATTGGGATGGATATTAGGAAAACTTGCAAGAACATTCTAGGAATGTTAAATAAAAAAAATTATTACGTTTAGGTCTATTTTTAGGACCATTATGGCCATTTTAGGGCCTTTTTTTATATTTCTTTCATCTATTTTCATAATAATTAAGCTCATATTCCCCCAAAATTCTTCCTGCTGTAATAGGAAAAAATCTTATTTATTTATATTATTTATGTACTTTTGTTTTGATACATTATGGCAATATTTTTTGAATGGAATAAACTTAATGAAGAGTGAGAATTGAATGTGCTGATGAGAATTTAAGGGGAAAATGTGTCGAATTGTCCTAAAAAATAGACTTTATTTTCGTTACACAACTTATAATTCATCATTTATTTTGTGTGGGCTCAGACATTTCCTCTTGAAATTCAGCCAGTGACTGAAAGCCACGTTTCTGCACTGAGAGACGCTGTTTGCTTGATGCGAGAGGAACTTGTTTAGTGTGTCTTTGCCTTCCGTCCTCATCAAAGAGCTGCAGGGAGCTCTGAAATTAAGCGAACAAGCAGACACCGAGGCATTTCAGCCGATTTAGATGACTAAGTTGGATTAATAGCTCGTATTTTCATTCGCAATTGGACGTACGGAGGGACCCAAGCACTATGGGAGTGTGTGTGTGCGCGCTCAAACCCTCTTTGGGCTCATTTCCATCTGCTAAAATGGGAAAAGCTCTGTGACAGCCAGACCAAAGCATCTCTTTCAACCGCTAATGCCTCCGCTTCATCCACTCCTACTTGAATTAGCCCCACAAATAGGCCAGTGTTTGAAATAATGAGTCAATTTAATGACTCCAAATCCAAAAGGTTTTGTCGGAAATTAGCAGCGTTGCCTTATAAATCAGAACGGGCATTAGCGCGGGCTCCTAAGATAATGCTGTCCGTGGATCCGTTTGTGCACAAGTTTTGCTTTTAAACTCGGCCAAAACAAATAGGAATGAATTTCACTGCTCTTAAAGCAGTTAGCCTACACACTAATGAATTTGTGCTTGAAAGCAGCGGTTTAGCTAAGCGATGCACTCGACCTGATCTATAATGCTGTGAACATTCATTTCATACTTTATTTTTAAATAGTCTCCTAATAATCCTCTCAGTGTGGTCATGCTTGAAAGAGAGCTTTGATTCATGTGTTAGATGAAGTTGAGTAGTAAAAGTCTCTTAGATTTGTATCTAGTACACTATCAAGATTCACACACAGAGAGAGCTGAGCTTATGCGATTACCTGTGTCTGTCCTTCTTCAGGTCAGGTCATATATTTGTGAAAAATATCAGCTGACTCAGTTTGCCATCAGTTGACAGAAGGAAAAGCCTCTTGTCCAGTCAGATTTGAGTATCAGAACTAACGCTTATAAATATAATAATAGCCCAATGAGCTTAATTATATAACAAAATAATAAGTATAATAATATGCCAATAGTATCACAAATCGCGATATTGAGCCACTCAAAATCACGCCCTTTATCATGAAAGCCCTATCTATATATATTAGTGCTGTCAAACGATTAAAATATTTAATCGCATTAATGTCATAGTTAACTCGCGATTAATCGCACATTTTTATCTATTCTAAATGTCTCTTGATTTCTTTTTGTCCCATTATTTTTTCTCATTTTAATGCTCTTATCAACATGGAAAAGTGGATCGGCTTGCTTTGTGCAAATGTTTTTATTGAAAACAACATTGGCATATAGTGTAGTGTTCAATTTCACACTAACATTCTCACTTGGAGCAAATGATCTCTCACACAATGTAACACTGTCCATCAATAAAAGGGTGAAAGAAATACTGACGAGCTCCTGATATTGACGAGGGGGCGGAGAATTCGCATCAGCTGTGTGTGTGCTCGGCCATCAAGTGGTGTTTCAGACTGGGCGTGCTGCGATTATAGCTCAGTTCACAACGACAAAACACACAGATCACTTTGGTCTTGTCAAATGAACCATTTGGCCTCTTTTTAAAAGTAAAGTTTCCATTCAGAATCTTATTGGCATCCATTTCGGCGTCTCACGCTCATCATTCATCCACTCAAAACGTAACGTTAAAGGGGGTCGCACACTGGACGAGAAGCGAAGCGCAGCGCCTCGTATTTAAAATTCGCACACATTATTCTCTATGAGTGTACACACACCGGCGGCGCCATTCGCCGTTTTTATAGCTGGCCTAAACTGAGAAAGTGCGCGTCCGATGTGCGATACAAGTTGTCCTAGACGCGGCTTCTCGTCCACTTTTTGGCCGGCTCGCAAGCCCAAAGGAGAGTGTGTGCGGCGCCGGCGTGTCTGTTGTTTTGTTTCCGGTCTAGCTAGATCCGGTGGTGTTGTAGTTTTACTAACGTTACTAGTTGGTGCAAAAGCATGTGAGAAAAAAAAACTACAAAGTTTGCTAGGCGTTAATCTCGCGCTAAAAAAATTGACGCCGTTAAAATGGGTTTGCGTTAACGCCGTTAATAACGCGTTTAACTGAAAGCCCAAATTCACATATATATATGAATTGTCAAAGATGAGCTGGTTCTATCTTGATTGTTCATTGTGTGTATTACAGAGTCTCAGGTCCCAGGAGTCCCCAGCTCTCTTCATGTTCGTCCTCTTGTGAACCGAATCGTGGTGACTTGGACTCCTCCAGAAAACCAGGATATTTTAGTCCGAGGTTATAAGATCGGATATGGGATCGGAAGCCCTCATGCCCACACGGTTACTCTGGATTACAAGCAGCGTTTCTACAGCATCGATAACCTCGGTGGGCGTCTTTAATGCTGCACATAATCAGCCATGTTGTTGACATTAGGTGTGTTTTCAGGCGTTTTATGTTTGTTTTCCTCTGCAGATCCCAGTTCCCATTATGTCATCACTCTCAAGGCGTTCAACAACATGGGCGAAGGCGTTCCCATCTACAACAGCGCCACAACTAGACCTCAGTCCGGTAAGACATGCACACACAAGTGGCAGCTTTCTCATCTCTATTCAGGGAAGATGACAACAAAAACATGCTTGATGTTATTTTGAAGCACACAGTCAAACCAAAAATGATTCAGACACCAGATATAATTTATGATGTTTTTTACTAGTGGGTGCAGGACACTTTAGTTCATTTATGTAAGTGTGGAGAGCAAAATAAGGACTGTAAGTCTTCATACAGTGAAATTTATGCAAATTTGGGACCAAAAATTCTTCAGACACTTTGACCTGAGCATGTGTTTTTTCTTTAATTGCTAATGCTCTTTTTACACACAGACTGATGAACAAAATGAAGCATTGCTTGGTCACTGGTTGAGCTAAACTGGTATTATCTAATTGTGTAGTTAAATTTAACAGCTGACAGATATTCAACATAATTCATGTGTGAGACAGTCTTAACAGAAGGACGGACAAAACCTGTGAAACATCAATTCTTGTCATATTTTATTACAATTTTCTAAACCATTGCGAATAAACTGTGAGAAATGTTGCAGGTGTCTGAATACATTGTGGTTTGACTGTATTGAGTGTTCATCAGAACTCAGATCTCTAGACATGTTTGTGTTTCTGTGCTGAAACTGAAACGCATGATGTGACTGTGTTACACGGCAAGCTTTAGAAGTCAGTCTGAGATTGTTTTGTAGTGGAGACAAACTACGATGTGGAGTGTGTGTTTTAAATGTAAGATGACAGGAACCACACATGCATCTGCCCCCCCTCAGTTCTGGGATACGTGGCGTGTCACGTTAGCATACATCGAAACCTACAGGTGTGATGTGTGTCGCACGCTTCCATCCACACATCTCTCTTACATTACGTCAGATGTGTCAGACAGCGAACGTCTCTGTTAAAGGTTTCCAGACCCCCTGCCGTCCCGTCAGCTTGAGATCTGCCTCAGCTCTCACTCTGTAGGCTTCGCAAACTTTTCTGACAGACTCCAGCTTCCAGAGCTAGCGTGCGAAGTGACCCAGAAATGAGTTGTTCGCCAAGAATGAGTGTTAGCATGTTTGCGACAATCGTTTGCTGCCGTTTTCTGCTGAGAATGCAATTTTTTTGTTGTTGTTGACAATTAAATAAGTGGATATTTGCACAGAAGAAATCAATAGTCATTCCAGGTGTGTCTTAATTAAACGAACGTTCAGAGCTGCATCGATCAGCAGCATGCTGACTCATTTGGGTTTGTGCCTCTTAAATTAGCACAAAAACACAATAGCGCGATAAACGTTAAAATACGCACTTCTTTAGAAATAAAACTCAGCTCTGTAATTTAAATGCAAATTTGAAGTATTATAAATATTATTTATTTTACAGTACACTAGTATTATTGCTTTAGTAATATATGTCTTTATTGGTTTGTTTAATTTTTTAGTAAAAAATATTATTTTGAATTATTATTATTATCGAGAAAAAATGCAGGAAATATATCGGTAATGTGTAACCAGAGGTTCATCCGCTAAGAAAAGTAGGGCAACACTTTATTTTACATGTTACATTTAGTTACTATAGTAATAACTATAAATTATGCATAATTACATACAACCAAACCCTAACCCTATGGTAAGTACAGTACTTGTATAATTACAGTGTAATAAAGACACCTTAAAATAAAGTGTAACCAAAAGTAGCCCCACTGCTAAACACAAAAAAGGACGATTTATCCAACAAATGACACTTTTCATTGACTTCCATTTTAAGTCCATACACTGTAATACTGTAATATTGTTTGTTTTTACAATCTGAAGGATGAGTTTAAATTAATTTCTGTAATAATTGTCACAGATACTGTCCTTAAATTGCTTAAATTATATTGAACTTGGATTATTACTGTCTTGAACTTGGATTATTTCTTTAATTTTCACTGAGTATTTTTCTGTATTTCTATAAATGCAGCATAATCCATGACTCAGTTATTCTTGTAATAGAAATTGTCCATTTGACAAATTATTATTTAATGTTTCTGCACTGTTTTATACTGTTAAATATGGATCTTTTTAATTCTAATAATCTCTCTTTCTCTTTTTCATTCATTTTTCCTCTTACTTGTCCATCAATCCATTTATTCCTGTCTAACGCTGATCAATCCTTCCATATTTTTTGTTTTGTTCTCCATTTATTATGATTTGCCTTGACTCATCTGTGTGTGTGTGACGCTGCTGTCAGACCCCATAGACCCTGATATTGATTTTTATGACCTCTTCAATAACCCATACACCCCAGCCCCTGACCCCACACCCATGCTGCCCCCGGTGGGCGTTCAGGCCACTGTCCTCAGCCACGACACCGTCAAAGTCAGCTGGGCCGACAACTCGCTCGCAAAGAACCAGAAGATCACCGATTCCAGATATTACTCCATCCGCTGGAAGACCAACATCCCCGCCAACACCAAATTTAAGGTATCGGACTTCTTTACGGAGAGGTATTTTGTTAGAAACGGCTTCATTTCACTTAAAATTTCGCTTAGACAGGGTTATTTTAGAGAAAGTCGACATGAAATGTAAGTTGTGATGGTCTTTTCTTCCCTAATGTGACGTATATCTGAGTGAAACGGCTTCTCAAACAAGAACAAATGTAGGGCGGGGCTTGATTATATATGTGGAGAATTGATTGGATGGTTGTGGTTTGCTATTAGTGGATCTCATGTGAGTGACAGGTTGCCCCGCCCTCGTCATCAGAGAAGAGAAGAGATGCAAGAGCAAGGGAGAGTTATTCTGATTCAAGATTACTAAGGCACAACAGTAATGATGTGCACACATAAATCATTTATAATAAATACTGCAATATTCCATAAAAAAAATTATTGTCATATTTAATTTCATGGCGATTTTAAAGCTGCAATCCATAAGTTTTGGACTACTTCTCTGTGTTTATGTCTATGATGACACACACACACACACACACTACGAAGTGGTGTAGACCGTACCAGTCTGAAATAGTCCCATATAAACACTTATTAAAGGTGTACCGTAGTGATTCAGCATAAGACAAAAACACGGTTTGGAAAATGGATTTATGATGTACTTGCTTATTATGTAACTTTTATACATTTTGAACAAAAAAAAGTTACAGACTTTAAAACTAAAACCATTTAAAAAAAAATTCACTTGAAATTAAATAAAAGTTACAATTTATTGGTTTCACTTTATTTTGATGGTCTCTTTAACACATTCTGTTGACTGTAAGTAAATTTGCACATACATGTCTAATAACTCTCACTAGAGTGTTAGTAGAGTATAAGTAGACAGTTTGGCCTGGAAAAATTTCTCATTTTCATTCAATTTAACTTGATGTGAACTGTAATTAATTAAAACTATATAGACATACTTAAAAAAAAAAAAAAAGATAAAAAATGGAAATGACTAAAACTTTAACCAAAATGAAAATAAAAAATATGACTATACCGAATTCAAAATATTAACGGAAAACTATAAAAGCATCTCAATGATAGTAAAATAAGGCTGGTTCTGAGGAGTGTGTCAGATGTGTTTCTCTTCTCCATGCGCTGAGCGCCCTCTAGTGAGCACTCTCTCACACTGCAGCGGACACACCTGTGGGGAGTTGAACACTAGTGTCCTGCTTACTGCAGACTACAGAGTATATAACATATTTTTATATGCAGTGATAAGCCTAGGTCTTCATACATGTGTTTGTCTGTGGCTTGTTTTGTCAGATGGCAAACACCACGTCTCTGTTCCACACGGTGACGGCTCTGAAACCCAACACGCTGTACGAGTTCTCCGTGATGGTGACGAAGAGCCGCAGGAGCAGCACGTGGAGCATGACGGCCCATGGGACCACCTTCGAGACCAGTAAGAGCCCGCAGCGTTTAAACACTCGTCAATGATCGCTTCTCCCTTTACATGCTATTCTGAAGATGAAATACTACAGGAATAAATGACAGTTAAACATACTTTGTTCTATAACATTTTCTTTTTCACACTGATATACAGAACTTAAAAAAATTCAGCATTTTGGTCATGTATTGTATTTTGTTTATACTATATAAACTAAATGCAATATATATCTATATTAGTGCTGTCAAATCGACTGATTGTGATTAATCACATCTAACATAAGTTTGTTTATGTTGTATATATATATTGTATGTATATATATATATATTTATATATTTATATATATATATATTTATTTATGTTTATATATATAAGTATATATTATTTATTTATTATGTATATGCATATTAGTTATATATAGTTATAAATATCACATTAACATGCATGCACCAAATTGTTCACTTAGGTTCCCATTTATGTTTATGCATGTATGATTATTGCAAGAGCCTTTTGTTATATAAAATGTGCTTCAAATATGATTATCATTTGTGTTTTGTGTGTTGATGTTGACAAAACTTATTTTTTGTTTATATTAGTTATACAAGTCATATAAAAAAGTACATACAAATTTTATAAAACACAGATGTTTGGTTTCAGGATGCAAAATGAGTGCATATATTATTAATGTCTCATTTGCATTTCAACATGATTTTGGGACAAATTCTTATGACAATTATGCTATCATAACTTGGTAAAGTTCTCAGTTATAGCCATGTACACTGTTTACTTGTGTTATATCCCTGTAATGGTGTTTGGTGTGTTTTGCAGTTCCCGCTTCTGCTCCAAAAGATGTGACTGTGATCAGTAAAGAGGGAAATCCACGGATTATCAACATCAACTGGCAGCCTCCGACCGAAGCCAACGGCAAAATCACAGGTGTGTGAAGAACAGGCCGCAGTGTTTCACACATGACACGTTCTCATCATGATTTACATGATGGATGCTAATCACAGGAACTAGATTATCGGATTATTACATGCATCCAAAGAGATTTTCAGACAGCGAATCTCTCGTCTCTCAGGGTACATCATCTACTACAGCACCGATGTGAACGCTGAGGTTCATGACTGGGTCGTGGAGCCTGTGGTGGGGAACCGGCTGACCCATCAGATTCAGGGTCTCACACTGGACACTGCTTACTACTTTAAGATCCAGGCCAGAAACTCCAAAGGCATGGGACCCATGTCAGACGCGGTGCAGTTCCGCACCCCTAAAGGTGAAGCCAGCTCATCCTTTACGCCCGTCTATCACACTCTGCTCATGCTCACTCGTTCATTCTGTTTGTGTTTATTTTCAGCTGAACCATCTGACAAAATGTCAAGTGATCAAGGTAATTCAACACGTTTGTATTGTAACGTTCAGTCACACAACGCAATTTTGGCTGTCAATTTATTATGTATATGTAATGAAATAATAATAACAGTATATATGTCGAAGTTAAATCCTGTCAAAACAATTACAAGACATCAATATATAAAAATATCCTGTTTGCTATCTTTATTTTAGCTTTAAATTAGGGCTGTCAAAAGATTAATCGCGATTAATCGCATCCAAAATAAATGTGTGTTTACTGTGTATAAATATTTTGTATATATAAATACACACACATGCATGTATCAGGGTTTCTGCAGGTTTCAGTAAGTCAAATTTAAGACCTTTTTAAGACATTTTAAGACCATAAAGATTGAAATTTAAGACCTACACGACGCATTATCCAAGTTAGATAGATAGTTACCTCGGGATCATTAGAGTATCTATCTATCTATCTATCTGTCTGTCTGTCTGTCTGTCTGTCTGTCTATCTAGGATTATCTGATGTGTGTGTGAGAGAGAGAGGGAGAGGTAGATATTTTTTAATTGAAAATTGTACTTTTGCATATTATACTGTAAAAAAACAATTATTGTTGATTTTAGTTGATCATAGTTGATCATAATTAGAGAGGAAATGATAAGATGATTAAAGTGACCAAAATTATCACGGTTATCACAGAATCCTATTCAAAAAGTACTAATACTACAGAATGAAGTCAATTCAACAAGTTTTATGTCGAAAAACAGTAAATAACAATTTGATTAGCATCAATATGCACTTTTTGTTTACGTAAACATTAAAATACCATTCAAAATGATGGCCAGATTTTAAAAGAGTGTCTTGCAACTGTATCTTGTTATCTACTAACATGTACAAGTTCAAATAAAGTTTTGACAAAAAAGGTTTTATACAAAGATAAACCTCATATTTCAGCCTTTCATTCTTTTTATAAAAAAAAGATTTAGTCAAAAAAGATAAATTACTGACATTTATACATTAGCTTATATTTATTAGTAGTGTTTGGGTGCACCCCCATCCTTCATGTTGACTGAACTTTTAATGTTGTTATGGAAAGGGGTGATTGGTTGGTTCCTGTCACATGACCTGTGGTGCGTTTGTGGCATTCTGAAAAGTTTAGATTTTTTTCATATCATTGCGTCTGGTAAAAAAATTAGCGCGTCGCTTCAATTATGAGCGCGCTTGCCGCCCGCCTACATTTGAACAAACTTGAGCGCGCAAAAGAGGCGATATATGAACGGCCTCTGGCGAGCTAGCTCATATGAAGCCACGAGCGACTGGTAGCACGCGAGCGGCGTGTTGGAGACCCCTGATCTAGCGCTCCGCTTTGTAGGCCACAACTCGATACTTTTTTGCTACTTTATAATTTCTAATTTCTGCGGCCAGCGTTTGTGGAAATGAACAAGGGTAAACACTTTTTAAGACCTAACTAAATGAAATTTAAGACCTAGGATGAAAATCTGTCCGTTTTTAAGACTTTTTAAGGCCTTAAATTTAAAGTTCAGAATTTTAGACTTTTTAAGACCCCGCGGAAACCCTGATGTATATATTTAAGAAATATTTGCATACATATACTGTATATATTTATATATAATTTATACTATATATAAATATATTTTTTTTATATATAAATAACACATTTTTCTTAAATATATACATGCATGTGTGTGTATTTCTAGATACAAATTTAATTATACACAATACACACACATATATTATTTAAACACAAACTTTTATTTTGGATGCGATTAATCTTTTGACAGCCATACTTTAAATGTAATTTCAGTGCAATTCTAGATAGTGTTCATCCCTGCTACATAACGGTCAATAACATGCCATTTATGTCAGATGCATTGTGGGATAGCTGAATGTCACTGATGTCTTGTTGCCTATAGGGCTGCAAGTCAAACCTGGTCACCCGACCCTGCCGGAGCACGGGATTGGATCCAATATGGGTAAACATGAAGACACACACTTTAAAGACAGACGCCATGATCTCAATGAAACCTGCGGTTTAGTAAATCTCTCTCTCTCTCTCTCTCTCTCTCTCTCTCTCTCTCTCTCTCTCTCTCTCTCTCTCATGTCAGATAAACCAGGTATCACGGGCAGCCATGAGAATCATATCCTGGTGATCGTGGTCATAGTGTCTGTGGGAGTGTTCACCATCATCGCTGTGGTCGTGGGAGCCGTCCTGTGCACGCGCCGGTCCAACTCGCATCAGAAAAAGTGTGTTCTTCACTCTTCTGCCATCTTTTAAAAACATCTGTATATAAAAACAACAAGCAATGAGACATTTTCTCTTAATCACGCATAAAGAGTTTTCTTAGGCCTGACATGACACAGTTTTGAATGACTTTTCACTCAGAGCTGCATGATCTCTGACATCCGTCTCTCAAAACGATTGATTATTGTGTGATTGTTTTATTCTGTCACAACAAACCCTCGAAAAATATTGAAACTTTGTATTTTAATGATATTAAAATACTAAATAATTATTATTAGTTGTTTTATTATATAATAAAATATTAAAATCCTAATTATTAAAAGATGGGACTATAATTTTATTGTAAATGTATATTATATATTTAAATGTGCATTTCATAAGCATTTTATGTTTTAATACATTTAAATGTTTAATAAGATATTTATAATATTATGTATTAATATATGAAATCTATTGAATAATTTCATAAGCTACCAAAAAAATTTAATGAGGTAAAATCTAAATTTAATATGAATTACTTATAAACTGTATTTAATTTATGCACCATTGAAACTTTACTTGAAACAAAGATATATACACACACACACACATATATAATATATGTATTGGATATAAATAAAAGTAAAAAATTATTGATTTAACATTATATATATTTTGTTTATTATATATATATATATGTGTGTGTGTGTGTGTGTGTGTGTGTGTGTGTGTGTGTGTGTGTGTGTGTGTGTAAAAATTATTTTAAAAGGTACTTGTCATAATCATGAACAACTTCAGTAAACATTGCTGTAAACCAGTTAGATGCGTCTGGAGAGGTTCAGCTGTGTTTGTGTCTTCAGGAAGCGAGCCGCCTGTAAGTCCAACACCAGCTCACACAAGTACAAGAGCTCGTCTAAAGACCTGAAACCTCCTGATCTCTGGATCCATCACGAGCGCCTGGAGCTCAAACCCATCGACAAATCCCCCGATCCCAACCCGGTCATGACGGAGACGCCCATCCCTCGCGCCGCCCAGGACCCGGTGGAGCCCAGCCATCAGATCCAGGAGCTGGAGGAGAGTGTGTCCACTCGCAGGGGAGTGAGACCCAAAATCACGATGCCATTCGACTCTCAGCCGCCCCAGCGTGAGTTCACGGAGCACAAAGGCTCATCGTTGATTGTCCCATAACATCTCAACCTGTCTTGTGCTTGTCGTGCGGTACTATATGAACCGTGTGCCGCTCTTTCATGTCGTCTTGTGTCATAATAACTAGATTCAAACCTAGTGAACTTCCCTCTTAAACAGCCTTTTTAGGCACTTTTCATGATAGTGCTCTGACGAAAGATACGGAGCGTGTTGCCTTCTAAGAATAGTGATTCCAGTGATCGGCTCTTCATTTTTGCATATTGCATATTATCCATCCTGGTCAAAATAATTCCAGAATGCAATACATTTAAAAAAAATAAATTTACAATGGCAGATGATTCAAGATAAATTATTATAAATGTGTAATTCATTCATTCTAACAGATCAGTATAATTTTAGTAAATAGTATGCTTTCTATTTATTATGTTTATTAGAGGATCCGAGCAACATGCTAACACCTAGCAAATATTTTTTTTTAATTGTTTTACTTTATTTAACTATATTTTAGTTTCATGAGATTTATTTTTATATCAGAATTTAGTTTTATAATTATTTTATTTTTATTGATAAATATCAAAATTAATATAAAAAATATTAATTTTCTAATTATTTGTGCACAAATGAAACTAACTGAAACAAAGCCTAATATAAATACAAAGTTCAATAGATTTATTTTTCTATTTAATATATTTTTACTTTTATAAAATAAAATATATTCAGATATTTTTTCTTTATTCTTATTTTTGATTTTCAAAACTATAATTTCAGTGTAGTAAAATTAATACTACAACTATTTATTGACCAACATTACATGACCAACAAAATAGAGCGCTCTAAATCAAAAAGGCGTAGTAGGGGTGTTGTGTAGGCAGTCTAAGTGTGTAGCAGATGCGTTGTCGTGTTGATCTCACTGTGTGTGTGTGTGTGTGTGTGTGTCCTCTCTCAGCTGTGATTAGTGCTCACCCCATTCATTCCCTCGATCATCTTCATCACCATCATCATCACTATCACCTCCCGCCGCGTGGTTACCTTCATCACCAGATCAGCCTGAGAGCGCCCGCCTCCCCACACACACACTTAAACAGGTCTCCGTCTGCAGGTGAGACACACAGCTGACACACCACACACACACACACACACACTCACACAGGTCTCCGTCTGCAGGTGAGACACACAGCTGACACCCCACACACTCACACAGGTCTCCGTCTGCAGGTGAGACACACAGCTGACACACCACACACACACACACACTCACACAGGTCTCCGTCTGCAGGTGAGACACACAGCTGACACCCCACACACACACACACTCAAACAGGTCTCCGTCTGCAGGTGAGACACACAGCTGACACCCCACACACACACTTACACAGGTCTCCGTCTGCAGGTGAGACACACAGCTGACACACCACACACACACACACTCACACAGGTCTCCGTCTGCAGGTGAGACACACAGCTGACACCCCACACACACACTTACACAGGTCTCCGTCTGCAGGTGAGACACACAGCTGACACCCCACACACACACTCACACAGGTCTCCGTCTGCAGGTGAGACACACAGCTGACACCCCACACACACACTTACACAGGTCTCCGTCTGCAGGTGAGACTCACAGCTGAATAATTGTATTAATTGATTTATTTCTTCATCACTGTGTGTGTGTGTGTGTGTGTGTAGAGTCTGTGAGGAACCAGCCGGCTGCACCTGAACCTCCGGTTGCCCCCAGTCAGCCCATCACATCAGCTGAGGTCCAGAAGACTGAGGCGTTGATCAAAGAGGAAGATCCACCCAGTATAAACCCACCAACGGCCCACATCCGGCCCACACACCCGCTCACACACCCGCTCAAGAGCTTCGCTGTGCCAGCGCTCACGGTTTCTGCCCATAACCCGCCCACCTATGAGACGGCCTTACCCAGCACCCCTCTGCTAGCTCAGCCAGGTGCGCTCCTGGTTAATACATTTTGACATGTTAAAAACTTAAAGGTTCCTCTATAGGCGCTTTCACACCGGAGGAACCTTTTCATAGTTTCTAGAACTACTGGCGGAAGTTCACGGATTTTGGCGTGTTCGCACTGCAGGGACTAGGAACGATTTTACTTCTAGGAACTCCTTTTGGAGGAACTGATTTAGCTCTTACTTCAGAGTCGGTCTAAACCAGCACTATAGAAACTACAGTGACGTTAGTGTTCGCTGATTGGCCGAACACACGTGAAACACCAGCACCCACCATACTGCTGTAAACACAGATTATAGCCTGTATATTTACTCCAGAAACTAACTCTACGCACATGGGAAACAGTGATAGATGGGCCTCTAAACCTTTACGCTGAGGAGAAAATTGAACGCAACTTTGAGGAGACCAAGCGAAACATGATTATGTGTTTCTGCCCAGCAACACTGGACATCAACCACACGGCATACGCTAATACCCGTTCATATCTACTTTCTATGTATAACAGCTCTATCAAATAACGTATTAGACAGGACTGTTGGACCGATCGTAAACTAATGAACACTGAGAATGTGAGCACTATGTTTAGGCTCTGGTTGGCGCCAACATAAAAGTCACAACAACAAGCTCGGCATACGTCACTTCAGAGTTCCTACTGGCGATGCGAATATAACCAGGAAAACTTTCCTATGGGAACCATTAGTTCTCGTGGCTAGTTCCTAGTAGAACTACCCGGTGCAAAAGCCCCTTATGTAACTTTGTGGATTTACATCATGAATCCATCCTCCAAACCGTGTGTTTGTCTTATCCTGATTCACTACGGCACGCCTATAAAAAGTGGGACTATTTTAGACCGGGCGGGACCCGCCTGACGCGTTATGTACAGTACCAGTCAAAAGTTTGGAAACATTACTATTTTTAATGTTTTTGAAAGAAGTCTCTTATGCTCATCAAGCCTGCAGTTAAAAAATAACAGTAATATTATGAAATATTATTACAATTTAAAATAATGGTTCTCTTTTTTAATATACTTTAAAATGTAATTTATTTTTGTGATGCAAAGCTGAATTTTCATCAGCAAGTACTCCAGTCTTTGGTGTCTTATGATCCTTCAGAAATCATTCTAATATGATGATTTATGATCAATGTTGAAAACAGTTGTGCTGCTTAATATTTTTTTTATAACCTGAGATACTTTTTTCAGGATTATTTGATGAATAAAAAGTTCAAAAGAACTGTATTTATTTAGAATAGAAATCTTTTGTAACAATATACACTACCGTTCAAAAGTTTGGGAACAATAACTATTTTTTTTTAAAGAAATTAGTACTTTAATTCAACAAGGATGCGTTAAATTGATAAAAGGTGTTGGTAACGATTTATATTGTTAGAAATGTTTTTATTTTGAATAAATGCTGTTTTTATGAATAAATGCTGTTAATGTTTTACTCATCAATGAATCCTGAAAAAAGTATTCCATCATTGATAATAACTGAGTATCAAATCATCATATTAGAATGATTTCTGAAGGATCATAAGACACCAAAGACTGGAGTACTTGCTGATGAAAATTCAGCTTTGCATCACAAAAATAAATTACATTTTAAAATATATTAAAAAAGAGAACCACTATTTTAAATTGTAATAATATTTAATAATATTACTGTCTTTTTTTTTTTTAACTGCAGGCTTGATGAGCATAAGAGACATCTTTCAAAAACAGTAAAAATAGTAATGATTCCAAACTTTTGACTGGTACTGTACATAAACGGAGAGAAGCATCTCTGACTAATTAATTAATGTTCTTCCACAAGATGCATGCAGTTTTGTTTATTAACCACTAGAGCACCGAAAGTTACATAGTGTACCTTTAGGAGAAACTACTGTGGTTGGTTGCTTTACTTGTGGGAGAGTTCATAGCATGTGCTGTTATCTGTGTTTCAGCGTCCGGCGTGAAAACTGCGTCTATCGGGACACTAAATCGAGCTCGAGCTCCAATGGCAGTAACAGTCCCGAACGCTCCTGACCAATCAGAAACCAGCAAGATGCTGGACATGGTGAGTGCTGGAGACACTTGAGTTTTTGTGAATGCTTCATTATGAAACCTGTCCCAAACATGTCTCGTTCACATTTCACCCCAAAATCAAAAGAAGGACATAAGATATTATGTTTTTCATATGGAAAATGAAGCCTTTTTTTTACATTGTGAAATCATTTTCATGACAAATAAACTGTTCTTTAGTTTAATATTTAATAGTCTCCAATATTTTTTTATTTTATGCGGTAAGAAATCTCAATTCTAAATGAATTCTCAAATCAAAATGGGCCCAGTACAAAGCCCTGTGGGACACCGCTGGTTAAAACAAAGAGTCAAAAGTCTAATGTTTCCCACACTGAGAAAAAGTGTTTTGAATTTATTTATTATTGAATTTGTATCTGAAATATATTTGTTGTCCATTGAAGTATTTGCTCATTTAATTTATATTAAAACATTCATAAAAATAAAATATCTGCATTTTCTTTATACAAAATTGAATTTCTTGTTTTCTATTTTTAATTTTAGAGTGAAGTGTGATCTCGACACCCTATTATTAAGAAAGTTGGAATCTGTGTTTAATTTGATTTCTTTTTCTCTTTTTTTTTACCCATTTATCTTTTTACTCACCGGCCGAATTAATTTGAATCGTTTTCTCTTTCTGTGCCTA
This sequence comes from Scardinius erythrophthalmus, assembly GCF_964197995.2. NCBI lineage: Eukaryota > Metazoa > Chordata > Actinopteri > Cypriniformes > Leuciscidae > Scardinius > Scardinius erythrophthalmus. The sequence continues at coordinate 5,363,780 of NC_138244.1, forward strand.
ATTTTAAAAATGCACTGTTTTTCTTTTCCTTTTTAACTTGTGTTACGCTTCTGAAATGCATGCGTTTTGTTTGTTTTGTCGTAGGTTGCGCTGTAGCGTCTTGCTTTATTCTCTCGCTTCTCAGCTGCTCCAAACCCGTTTCCCTCCCTCGTGCTCCTCTCGCTTTTCCTCTTTCTGTTCGGTTTGTCGTTCTTTCTCCCTCTGTTTTCTTGCATCCCTCAATCCTAACTCTAACATGGCTGGTCTGGCATGGCTCTCTCTCTCTCAGACGTATGAGACCGATGAGCTCTCAGAAGAAATGGCCCACCTGGAGGGTTTGATGAAGGATCTGAACGCCATCACTACAGGCTGAAGCGCCTCGACACACACGGCTGAACCTCGTCCTCAGGAACAACCAGGACATTTGAATGAACACTGACTGAACGCTTCATCTTCTCCATCCTGCATGGATATTGCCAGAGAAATCTATAAAACCATGAAAACTCAATGCCATTTCTCTCAGCTCGAATTAACCGTTCTGCACAGAAAACATACTTTTAATGTTTTTGTTTTTTTTTGGGGGGGGGGGGGGTGGATTGTATTTACATATTCCATATTTTTAGCCTGTTTATGTATGTTTTCATTGTGTATACAGCCATTTTAGTACTTTTTTTTTTTTTTAAGGTCAAAAACCTCACATGCTCATACATTGGGCTTCATTTATGAAATGCAACCAGAATAACTTTGTGGAAATTATGCGTAAAACCATTCCTATGTAAATTGTCACTTTCAAATCAGTGCAACAATTTACACAATGAATTTATTAATGATTTACACGTGTGAATCATGAATATGCTCGTTTGTTCTTGCATTCTTGCATAAATTGTCTACAACACCATGTTAGTTGTTGCATTTGAATTGAATGCAGCAATTTACACAATAATACACAATTTACAGATAATTTTCGAACCGTTATTTTTGTTTGCTCATGAATTCGGATGAATGTGTCATGGCTTTATTTCAGTGTCTTAAATCACGTTTAAATGCTTCATCTAATGCCGTCATCTCTGGAAGATCTCAGTGTCTCCTGCTCTGGGACGCTGGTAGCATCAGAGTCTGAATATGCATCCGCATTTTCCTCTTCTCTCTTTACGCTCTGAATGACCATCTCAGCTCAATCTGAATCCAGTGATGTTTGGTGCTTCAGAAACTCCTCAGACGTGAGACGCTCGTTCCTCATGTTCGCTCCTCTTCCTCAGGACCCTGACGCCTGTTTTTGGGGGCCCTAGAGATTCATCATGAAGGAGTTTAATGCCAAGTGACTCTCAGATTTTTGTACTTTGAGAGGTATATATATATATAGATATACAATGAACTGCAAATGTTTGCTTACATGAATACTTTGTACACTCTCAAAAAGGACAATTTTTTATATATATTCATGTTTTGGTTGGTTTTTATATGAAGACGACACATTGCTTTGTAAACATTTTCCAAGTAAGTTATGAAATATTCTGCGTTGTGTTTTCACCGTGCCGTTTAGCCGACCCCTTCTCCCAAAGAATGAGCGGAAAGAAAATATCAGTGACGAACTCTGCCTTGCTCGTGTACAGTTTCTCACGTCATGAATGTCAATGTGGCTGTAACAAGGTCTGCTTATGAATTAAGTTGTTGTTTGTGTTTACAATAACGGGGGAAGATTTAAAAAAAAAAAAAAAGAAAGAAAAAAAAGGAAAGAAGACACTGAACCATGTTGTGTGGCCGGTGTACCGTCAACTGTCATTTGCACTTTTTATATTTTGGATTTGAAATGAATCGCTGATGCCATGTGAAATATGAACCTATTTTATGTAACAATGATGTCACAAGTAAACAGCTGGTTTCAAAGACATTTAACTGTTGTTTAGTTTGTTACTTTATTATATAAGACCATATTTGCATTTGTTTTTTGCTGGAAAGCATATTGCTTATGTTTGATGAGGTCAATGGAGAAATATTGGATGTATAATAATTATTTATTGCAAATTATAGTAGCTCATTGTTTTCCACAACTTATCAATTCTGATTTTACGCTCTGAAAAAAATCGTTGATGGATAAAAGGTAAGTTGTGGCCAAATCAAAATGGACCCAGTACTAAGCCTTGTGGGACACCGCTGGTTAAAACAAAGAGCATGGGATTGTCAAATGGCTGTTTCTCACACTGAAAAAAAAGTGTATTGAATTTAAATGATTTATTCATGATCAGCAGTTCCACGTGAATCAAGTTACTGAAATTTGTTCAAGAAACATAATGGAGTTACAAAGTGATATATGGTTCCCTGACAAGATTTATTCTATTTCAGTCATTTTTGTCACCACTAAATCATAAGACTGTGTTAGCTAGCTAACAAACTATTAGATAGAAATATCACATGAACTCTTTCCCCACCATTAAAGGAGAACTCCGGTCAATTTTAACATTGAGCTCATTTTCTTGTACATTTGGAGTGCTGTCAATACAGAGAACAACGACAAAAATCGGTGTTGCCTACACCGAGTTATTCTATTTTTAAAATGTGCACCCTGTTGACTTAAATGGGGCAAGTACTAAACCTGCTTTTAGCCTCTTAACATCCTTGTTGTGTCAAGTGCACAGCCAATGTGAGTGATTCCTTCAGAGTGAACACGAGTGAATCTGACTGCAGTAGATGTGAAAGATATGTATAAAAATGATGTTATTTCAGCCAGCGCACATACCTCTGTTTACATCCTGTTTTCGGGTGAAGTCCAAAGTAATCGATTGCCGAGTTCACGCGCGTGATCATAGGTAACTAAACCTATGCGCGTGAACTCGGCAATCGATTACTTTGGACTTCACCCGAAAACAGGATGTAAACACAGGTATTTGCGCTGGCTTAAATAACATCATTTTTATACATATCTTTCACATCTACTGCAGTCAGATTCAATCCATGTTTTCACTGTTGTACGGTAGGGGGCGCTATTACACATCTTTAGAAAGAGTATTGACTATGATTAAGGTTTTCTGATTGTAGTGTCTGAACAATTATAGACAAGTTTGAAAACATTTCACACATGTTTTAGTGCTTTAGTAGTCTACACAATGAGTCTATACAGTTAGCATGATGTTAGCTCTTAACTGCTGGATCATGCTAGTTTTTTTTAAACTTGTGGGTCTGGGGTGATTTGTGCCAAAGGGCCTGGGTTAAGTTGTGCCAGATCCAGACCACCTAGAGACCTACATACTCACAGGGGATAATCTTGAGAAGTGAGGAGATGGGCATGCCTCATCATTGTTAGGCCTGCCTGCTATTTGTTTAATTTAGCTAACACTGATTTCAGTTTTGGGTTTGCACTATGTTATTAAAGAGAAGTTTTATTCCGTTTTTAAGTGGCCTATGTCACAATAGGATGTTTAGAAATTAGCCTAGTCACTTTATTCTTATATGTTAAATTGACAGACAGCGCTATGCCAACAGGCATCTATTGCCAAAGCCTTTTTGCCTGAAATGATTCACAAATATCATATATTGTGTATATTTATCAAAAATCACATTTATTTAAAAAAAAAAACACTCCTGAAATTAAATATCTTGATACTATGTACAAAGTAAGTAAACCACCTGGGTCTTAGAACTGCGGTCCTGAAACTGCAGCCGCCATAACATCCAGTTCGGTAGGTGGTGCTGTCACAAAAAACTAGGGTCCTGAAACCATAGATATACATAATAAAGGGTTAGGTTAGGACAGAAGATATGCCTTTATTATGTATATCTATGCCTGAAACTGCAGCCTCCGGTTGTGCAGGAACATACTACCAGAGAGTCTAATGAGGGGAGAAGTGCCACTCAATAAACTTCCGGTTGCAGTTCCACTCTGGCTCCACATGAGGGCGCTCACAGGACGAGTGCAGAATGAATGGAGGTCTATGGCGCTATACCCCTCAAAATCCACTTTTCTCAGGAAATCATTTTTTGTCTAGTAATTTGAATGTTGTATTCGAAAGGAGATGCAAAGAAATTACACATTGCTGGGTGTTAGATTTTTTAGAGTCACTTATTTGCTTTAAAAAGTCTTTTAAAGTGTCAATGACATCATACACATCGTACGACCAGAGATACTGCTTTACGGCAATCCTTCTGTCACTTTGGTGCTTTCGCGCTCTGCACTTTCTTTTCTCTCGAGGCGTCGACAACACAGCTGACACAGGTAAACACACAACACAGCTGACACAGGTAAACACACAACACAGCTGACACAGGCAAACACAACACAGCTGACACAGGTAAACACACAACACAGCTGACACAGGTAAACACACAACACAGCTGACACAGGCAAACACACAACACAGCTGACACAGGCAAACACACAACACAGCTGACAGGCAAACACACAACACAGCTGACACAGGCAAACACACAACACAGCTGACACAGGCAAACACACAACACAGCTGACACAGGCAAACACACAACACAGCTGACACAGGCAAACACACAACACAGCTGACACAGGTAAACACACAACACAGCTGACACAGGTAAACACACAACACAGCTGACACAGGCAAACACACAACACAGCTGACACAGGTTAACACACAACACAGCTGACACAGGCAAACACACAACACAGCCGACACAGGTAAACACACAACACAGCCGACACAGGCAAACACACAACACAGCTGACACAGGCAAACACACAACACAGCTGACACAGGTAAACACACAACACAGCTGACACAGGCAAACACACACAGCTGACACAGGGAAACACAACACAGCTGACACAGGGAAACACACAACACAGCTGACACAGGGAAACACACAACACAGCTGACACAGGGAAACACACAACACAGCTGACACAGGTAAACACACACAGCTGACACAGGTAAACACACAACACAGCTGACACAGGCAAACACACAACACAGGCAAACACACAACACAGCTGACACAGGTAAACATACACAGCTGACACAGGCAAACACAACACAGCTGACACAGGCAAACACACAACACAGCTGACACAGGCAAACACACAACACAGCTGACACAGGCAAACACACAACACAGCTGACACAGGGAAACACACAACACAGCTGACACAGGCAAACACACAACACAGCTGACACAGGCAAACACACAACACAGCTGACACAGGTAAACATACACAGCTGACACAGGCAAACACACAACACAGCTGACACAGGCAAACATACACAGCTAACACAGGCAAACACAACACAGCTGACACAGGTAAACACACAACACAGCTGACACAGGCAAACATACACAGCTGACACAGGCAAACACAACACAGCTGACACAGGGAAACACACAACACAGCTGACACAGGTAAACACACAACACAGCTGACACAGGTAAACACACAACACAGCTGACACAGGTAAACACACAACACAGCTGACACAGGCAAACACACAACACAGCTGACACAGGTAAACACACAACACAGCTGACACAGGCAAACACACAACACAGCTGACACAGGTAAACACACAACACAGCTGACAGAGGTAAACACACAACACAGCTGACACAGGCAAACACACAACACAGCTGACACAGGTAAACATACACAGCTGACACAGGCAAACACACAACACAGCTGACACAGGTAAACACACAACACAGCTGACACAGGTAAACATACACAGCTGACACAGGTAAACACACAACACAGCTGACACAGGTAAACATACACAGCTGACACAGGCAAACACACAACACAGCTGACACAGGTAAACACACAACACAGCTGACACAGGTAAACACACAACACAGCTGACACAGGTAAACACACAACACAGCTGACACAGGTAAACACACAACACAGCTGACACAGGTAAACACACAACACAGCTGACACAGGCAAACACACAACACAGCTGACACAGGCAAACACACAACACAGCTGACACAGGCAAACACACAACACAGCTGACACAGGCAAACACACAACACAGCTGACACAGGTAAACATACACAGCTGACACAGGCAAACACAACACAGCTGACACAGGGAAACACACAACACAGCTGACACAGGCAAACACACAACACAGCTGACACAGGTAAACACAGAACACAGCTGACACAGGTAAACACAGAACACAGCTGACACAGGTAAACACACAACACAGCTGACACAGGCAAACACAACACAGCTGACACAGGTAAACATACACAGCTGACACAGGCAAACACACAACACAGCTGACACAGGCAAACACACAACACAGCTGACACAGGTAAACACAACACAGCTGACACAGGTAAACACACACAGCTGACACAGGCAAACACACAACACAGCTGACACAGGCAAACACACACAGCTGACACAGGCAAACACACACAGCTGACACAGGTAAACACACAACACAGCTGACACAGGTAAACACACACAGCTGACACAGGTAAACACACAACACAGCTGACACAGGTAAACACACGTGCTAGAAGAGTTTCTGTTTTGTTTGTTTCTGGTCCCGCTTCGGATGCCATGATGCCATCAAGCGGTATCTCTGGTCGTAATCAGTCCTTCACTGACCAATCAGCGTTCATTAGCAGAATGCTAGCGTGTTATGGGCAACAACAACTCAACCTGTGAGAAATCGAAAGGACATAAGTACTCGTTCATTCAACTTTCGACCTATAACCCATGTTGAACTTGCAAAACCTACAATCAAATCTGAGATTTCTCAACAGCAATCGGGTGAAAGAGACAAATTTAGCCGTCCAGCCCCATAGACTCCCATTCATTTTGCACTCATGGCGAGCGCCCCCAGTGGAGCTCTGGTGGAACTACAACCAATAGGACTTATTAGGGCTTTGATACTACTGGGATAATAATGTTTTTGATCAGTCATTGAGCAGGACCGCTTCAGAACGGCGCATGCGCACTAGCGCCACTGTGGTGTTAGTATGCTGGGAACTACAGTTAGCCAACAGCAAACCCGTTTTCTAGTGCTAGGTTCACATTCTCTACTCAGTGTAATCTAGCAGATTGAACGTTATCAAGTTTAGAAGAGAAGCGCTATTTTGTTGTGTAGATCACAAATATCATGATTAAATCGGACAATCTGTTTTCCCTTCTTTCTTTTTTTTGCACATCTACAACCTACTAAACTGATCATGTGACATGCAGAGTTGGTTAACCAGGAATTCTGCTCAAAATGCAAACGATATAGACCGATTATTCATTTTTGCTTGATACCATAAACAAATGACTCGGACAAAATTTGTTAATCAGAAAAAATTTATTTGCTCAAAATACTTCCATACACTGTTGAAAAAAAATCTCATCTCATCTGACAAAAATTATATAACCCTTTCTGCTAATATTATCTGGCATTATTTTGAGTTGTTAACATGCATTTCAGGACCATTTTACTGCAAAACCCTTTTACACGTTTGTTTCAAAAGCTAGGACTTTCTGATGCTAAAAAAAAAAAATCAACCATGTAAAATTTAACAGTACTAGTAAAACTATTTTGATTTGACTGTTTACAATCAGTAGCCTAAAAAGCCTGTACACATGAACAATGGTTATCAAACATTTATGCAGCGTGAAACAAACCTACATCACCTTCAGTCTTACGATTAAGACAATAATAGCAATGTTCTCCGTGTCCGTCAAGATTCCAAGGTCACGATTCTAATGCTTCCATGGAATTCTGGGTGCATGTCATTATTCTTTGGCACTAATAAAGAACGCAGAATAAAAAAAATCTAATTATATTTTAGGAATGATGCTTTTGAAGTCTTCAGTAGAACTATAGCAGAAGTGCATAAACCCTCACATGCATGTAACCCTCTTCGTCATTGCTATGAGAAGGGTTTGAGTTCCTTTCATGATCGTTTTTTATTGTAATTTAAGGACACTGATCGCTCCTGTATCACTCCGGATGACAGGGGAAACATTAAATTACTATATATACAGCATAACCGAGGTCAAATAGGATACAGGAAATTTTCTGCATACATACAAATATACAAACTGATGAACATTTAAACTTCATACCTTCAAAAAAAAAAAAAAAAAAAAAACACATAAAAGTAGTGCCTCTGCAGTCTAAAGACCAAACTGGGACCAAATGAAGATGCAGAACCAAAGCAGGTGATCGAGGGCAACGTTTGTGAGCGTGGCTGGGCTTTGGGTTCTGGACGAGCAGGAAGTGATGCGTGACTCCTGGCTCTAGTTCCTCTGAAACGAGCTCTGGGCGGCACTGGTGGCGGCGGTGGCGGCTGCGCTCTGGAAACTGCGGTTCGTGAGGACGCCCTGGGAGAACTCCTGCTGGGCCTTCTGGAAACTGGCACCAGTGCGACGGTAGTTGGAATGAACCTGGAAAACATAGACGACACATCAAGCCAAACCAAAGAGCCGCAGATTTCCACTCAAAACCTCTGAGCTACTCACCATTTTCAGTAAAAAGACGGACAGCGCGGCACTGACCGTGAAGAAGGCGGCCACCACCATCATAATGATGCCGACCGCTCTATTAGAGCTCATCGCCTGTATGGCAGTGATCCAGCCACTGGAATCAAGAACAGAGAGTAAACAATGTTGATCCGGCTAAATGATGCTTTGCTACCACAAATATGTAGAAATAATACAATGAATATTTCAGATTTTCTATTGTGAGTAGATAAAAAAAAAAATTTGCATGCAATATATACTATTTGTTTTGTTTAGAATGAATGGAATTAAAAAATAAATAAATAAAAACAATGGTTTGATATTGAATTATATTCAATAAAATTAATGCACATATCAAACAAATTAATAATATATATATATATATATATATATACACACACACACATATATATATTATAATTGTATATATTTTACTAATACTAAATGTATTATATAAAATATGTATATATACATTTTATTAAATTCATTTACACATACATATTTATTAAATAAATTCGAAATAAATATACATTTAAAACATGTTAAATATTTCTAATTTTTACAATATATACTATGTTTTATTTAGAATGATTTGAATTCTAAAAACGTAAATAAAATATTAAAATAGAATATATAGAATTGTTTGATATTGAATTATATTCTACAAAATTAATGCATATATCAAATAAATATAAAAATTATATATATTTATACTGTACATGTACATGTATATATATATATATTTTTTTTTTATCTCTAATTGTATTATATTAAATACCTATACATACATTTTAATACATTCATATACATCATCATACATATATATTAATTAAATTCTAACTATATCAAAATTTAAAAAGGAAACAATTCTAAAACAAATGTTATATATTTCTAGCTACATTCTACAATAGCCACATGTCCATTTTTCACATTACATGCACATGAAATACAGATTTCAGCAGTATTTATGAATATTTATGAAAACTAAACTAAATGGAATTTCTAGTTTATAAATCAAACTAGCACAGATATGCAGGAAATCCGCTGTATAACCAATTATACAGTTTAGCCTCATTATTCAAAAATATTTAAATCTCAGAATGCTGCAACTGACCAATCAGAATGAAGAGAGTCTCATATTAACATTATTCTACTGAGAACACTGAGTACTGAGAAATCAAGCACTTTTATTTCAGGGCAAACGCGCTGCTTTAAGAGGAAAGGATAAAGCAAGAAGTTTCAAGAGCAAGAGGACATACTTCAGATAGGAAGCAAGAGTTTTAAAGGAAGTCCAGCAGCAGAAAACCATTAGTTGAGGAAGAGACACTGGTCAAAGAGAAGAAGAGAGAGCTGAGTGTGAGAGAGACATCTGTCACAGAGGAGATCAGACAAACGGTGCAGCTCACAGGCGGTGAGCCTCACTTCTGCGCTTTAACACTCGCAATAGTGAAACAACAGCTACTAGTGAATTACTGTAGTCCAGAATGAAGCTGTGAAGAAATGCGCTTCTTACCTGTTGCCCCAATTGGGAATGCCCACGCTCTGAATCACAGACACCACGATCTGAGCGAAGAAGATGAAGAAGAAGAAGAAGAAATTGAAGGAGCTGTCAGACCTGGAAGAGAAATAAATATATGAATCATCGAAGTGACAGAAATGTGCAGACAATATCCCATAAGCATCACGTCATCAGGGGCCGGATTCACCAAAATCCGTTACTAGCTACTTTATCTGTTACTAAAAGTTACTAGCCACATGGGTAAAAACTGCCATATAGATATTTTTAATATTATCTCATAATTTGTCAGCAGGTTTATTAGGTCACTGTCACTTTAAGAGCTGACGCACTGATACATTACACATGCGTTTGCTTTCTCAACTGTTTACGTTCACTTAAAACAAAGCTGACTGTGTTTACGTGAAGACTCGCCAAGACCGGCATTTTGACATTATTTTGTGTGTGTTTGAATGTTTAAGCGCAATAAGCAGCGAAAAAGGACTCAATTTATTACAGGTTTTTGGGAATACACAGAATTCTTATCTTTATTCTTAAGTTAGAAAATAAGAAGAAAACAGCAGTTAAAGGGATAGTTCACATAAAAATGAAAATTCTGTCATCATTTACTCGTCATCAAGTTGTTTCAAGTCTGTATGAGTTTCTTTCTTCTGTTGAACACAAAAGAAGATATTTTGAAGAATGTCGGTGACTAAACAGTTGATGGACCCCATTTTTATTTCCCTTCTATGGAAGTCATCTTCCTTTGTGTTCGGCCGAAGAAAGAAACTCATACAGGTTTGAAAAAAACTTGAGGGTGAGAAAATAATGACAGAATTTTCATTTTGAAGTGAACTATTCCTTTAAGAAGAATTTTTTTACGAATATTTGGTGAATCCGGCCCCAGGTTGTGTCATTTGAACACATGAGTGTATATTAAAGGAGAGAGGCTCACCGGAAGGCTTTATAGACGGGCCTGTACCAGCAGAGGAAGGAGCACGGGGCGAACAAGATGAACCAGAGGATGGAGAGGCCGAAGTCAACGCCGGCTTTTGGTTCAGTGGTGAAAAACGCCAGACAGGCCAGGACGTTCAGAAACAGCGTCACACACTGCCCTGCACGGACACACACACACACACACACACACACACACACACACATCAAACAAGAGCCTGACACGAGCTCAGCTCAATCTGATAGATCAAATTCATCCCGTCCTAAAGCTCAACACTGAAAGTCCAGTTTCCCTTCACAATACAGAAGTTACATGTATTACAGCGAGTTTGAAACGCATTTACTTCCTTCCTTTAAAAAAAAAATATATATATATAAAAAGAAAAAAGTTTCCAGCCAGCGCCAGCATTTTTGATCATTTTCACATTGCCCCCAGAATATATTGTTGTATGGATATCTGAACATGCAATTTATCAAAAGAATGAACAGAGCCTCTGCTTTTAAACAAAAAACCCTGTTTTACTCTAGATTCATGCCTTCTTTTATCATCAACACTTGAATGTGGGTGAGTTTCATAAAAAAGCAACATTGTGAACAAAAAGACAATCGTGTTTCTGTCGAAGACTACAACATGCATAAGAAATGCTTCTAGCGCTTGTTTCTGCTTGTTCTTCGCCTGTGTTTTGATCAGGAGATTCAGTTCTCTTTCAGAAGATGTGTAATAGCGCCACCTACTGTATAACAGTGAAAACACGGAGAGCCGCAAAATTACGTCAATGGTGGGAACGAGTTAATCTGATGTATTTCTTTTTTTATTGGATATATACAATAGTGAATATGTTTATATCAGTTTTGTTATTAACTAAAACTAAATAGTAAAATATATTGGAGTATAATTAATAATAAAGTTATAAAACAGAAATAAAATATAAATATTACCTTGAAAATTGAAATGGCAACTAACTGAAATAAAAAAATAAATACTTAAAATTTTAAAACTAAAACTGAAATAAAAGGAAATTAAAGCTAAATAGAAACTAATACACATGACAAAGGCACATAACTGAAATGAAAATGAAAACTGAAAATATAAAAATAAAGGTTAATTCAAAATATTAAATACCATGACAGTATATAAATAATAAATAAATACAGTTTTATATTCAACAAAAAAAAAAAAAAAAAAAATAAGAGTTGATGTAAAACTTTTTTTTCAATGAAAAATTATGAATAATATATATATATTTTGTACTTGGAACAACATACTCTGATGAATCATTCAAAATACAAGAATTTATATGTAATAAGAAATGAAAAAAGGGTTGCACTTTATTTTACCGTATCTGTACTTACAGTGTTCTTACCCACAGAAGTACTGAGTAGTGTAAGGTATCTACATGGGTTAAGTTGAGGTTTAGGGGGTTAATTTAAGGTTTAGGGGGTTAAGTTGAGGTTTAGGGGGTTAAGTTGAGGTTTAGGGGGTTAAGTTGAGGTTAAGTTGAGGTTTAGGGGGTTAAGTTGAGGTTTAGGGGGTTAAGTTACGGTTTAGGGGGTTAGTGTTAAGGTTTAGGGGTCAGTTCAGGGTTAGTATCTATTTAGTGTCATTAGAACAGCTTGATGTTGACGCTGTTAAACTCACACATCCACAGGTAATACATCATCTTGCAGAGTCTCTGATGCTCCTGCGGGATCTCCTCAGAGAAGTCCTGGTAGAAGCAAGGCTTGATGGGAAAGAATTTGGGGAGAGGAGGCCAGTTGTTCTGTTTGCCTGAGGAGAAACAGACGCCCATATCACACAAAACTCGTCAAACACTCACAACAAATAAAGGCGCTATGGAGCCGTCTGTTGATTTATGCAACTGTGTACGTTCAGATGTGTGTGCAAACACACTCAGAAGGAAATACTAGCATACTGCACTAAACACTGCATACTATTATTTTTAAAAGTAGCAATTTGTAATCAGTGCCAGAGTTATCATTGATAACTTGTAACAAATCAGTGCTGTCAAATCGATTAATCGTGATTAATTGCATTATAAAAGTTTGTGTTTATATAATATATGTTTGTATTATATGTGTGTGTGTGTGTGTTTGTATATATACAGTATTTGTGTTTGTATATATATATATATATATATATATATATATATATATATATATATATATATATATAGACACACACGATTAATTGATTTGACAGCCCTAGAACAAATAAAACTATAAAACCATAAAAACATTTTCATTACTTAAAATAAAATAGGTGAGTAATAAAATTTGTTTAAAATAAATTATTGATTTAAGTTAGTTCACAGTACATTAATTCATGTTAACAAAAAAAACTTGATTTTGAAAAATATATTATTAAATGTTGAAATTAACATTAAGTAAATGCTGTATAAGTATTGTTCATTATTAGTTCATGTTAACTAATGAAACCTTATTTTTAAATTGCTACCATAAAAACTCAATATTGATTTTGTTTCAGCCAAGGCAACATTTCTCATTTTTGTTTAGTTTAAGATGAAGTACTGCAATAACTAAAACTAAATCAACTAAAACTTATATAGACATATTTAAACAAAACAAAAATTAATAAAAATGGGAAAAACGCAAGAAAATGACCAAAACCTTAGAATTAAAATGAAACTGGAAAAATATAAAAATATAATCTAATTCAAAACATTAACAAAAACTGTAATAGTATATAATATAACACTAATAAGAGCATAACATGCAGTGATAAATCTATTAAACATGCAACATGAGCCCAGGTGACGCCCAGTTCTCTCACACTTTAGTGTAGTTTTGTATATAAATGTCTTAACTCGTGGTAGTCTGATTAAATTATGTCTCGAGAGCATGAACACTGTGGCTGGAATTACAAGTAGTTTATTCATCACACATTGTGGGATCCTGCACCTCATGCAAACGCGATGGCGGATGATCGTGCTGTACACACTGCAGGATCAGAGAAGTGTGTGTTACCTGTAGTCGCTCCTTGGCTCTGAAGCTCTTGTTCTCGTCGATCGAGCTCGGCTGCTTTCCTCTCCAGCTCCTCCTGCTGTTTGAGCAGATTGACCTGCGCAGCTGCAGCCGTGGCCTGCACACACCCATCAGCTCAATTCAGTTCACCTTTATTTGTATAGCACTTTTTACAATACACATCATTTCAAAGCAGCTTTACAGAAAGTGCATGAGTCACATTACAATTTAGAGTGATCTATAACTGTCTAAGTTTTGTATTTCAGAAATGTACATATACACATCACAGTTAGCTAAAAATTTATTAATTTAAACAATGTAATAATGTAATGCAGAAACAATGAGTTCATTGAAGTAATGAATACTTGTTTGTTAACAAATAATTATAACATTTAGAAAATATGGACAGAGACAGACAGGGAACGCTTACAACCTTCGAAGACACGTGTGTGTGTGTGTGTGTGTGTGTGTGTGTGTGTGTGTGTGTGTGTGTGTGTGTGTGTGTGTGTGTGTGTGTACTATCTTTGTGAGGACCAGTTTGAGTTTTAGACCATTGGAGTGAGGACAAAGAGAGGAAGGTGAGGACATTTTGGCTAGTCCTCACTTTCTGAGAGCCTTTAAAGGCCTGTTTGAGGGTCAAGACTTGGTTTTAAGGATCAGGTTATAATGAGGTTAAGGGTCGGTTTAGGGTCAGGGGTCGGGTTAGGCACTTAGTTGTGATGGGTAAGGTTAGGGTAAGCAGCTAGAGATTGCATTGTGTCAATGAATGTCCTCATAAAGATAGATGTACAAGAAAGTGTGCGCGTGTGTGTGTGTGTGTGTGTGTGTGTGTGTGTGTGTGTGTGTGTGTGTGTGTGTGTGTGTGTGTGTGTGTGTGTGTGTGTGTGTGTGTGTGTGTGTGTGTGTGTGAGACGCTGACCTTTGGCCCGGGATCCACTGACGGCTGCAGGACCGCAGGCTGAGACGGGACGCTGGAGGCCGGGATGGTGCTTCCCTGACACCGAAAAACATCATTATTGGGATTTTATTAATGAATAATAAAATGCAAAGCATTGGTGTTTTGTATCACATTGCTGTTGGAGCTTGAACACATGCACACATTGTTAACCGTAGTAAAACCAGCTTATTGCTTTATTACATTAGAGTTCAGAGCACAGTTACACAACTCTGATAAAGATACTCGTCTTACACACCCAGTGGAATAATGTTCGTCAGACTCACCGAGTTACCATCAGGAAACGGACTGAAACTTTCTATGCCGTCGATTGACGAGTTCGTCACCTGAGTGACAGACGGATCCTGGAAGAGATGGACACAGTATCATTATTAGACAATAATTATAATTAATTATTATAATACTCACTATACCAATAAAATCATCATATT
This sequence comes from Scardinius erythrophthalmus, assembly GCF_964197995.2. Taxonomy (NCBI): domain Eukaryota; kingdom Metazoa; phylum Chordata; class Actinopteri; order Cypriniformes; family Leuciscidae; genus Scardinius; species Scardinius erythrophthalmus. The sequence goes on from NC_138244.1 coordinate 5,379,031, forward strand.
AGAGTGATTTCTGAAGGATCATGTGACACTGAAGACTGGAGTAATGATGCTGAAAATACAGCTTTGATCACAGGAATAAATTACACTTTACCACATATTCACATAGAAAACAGTTATTTTAAATTGAAATAATATTTCACAATATTACTGTTTTTACAGAGTTTTTCATTAAATAAATGCAGCCTTGGTGACCAATTGTGTGTGTGTGTTTGTATAAATATGTATACATGAAATATAAAATAATAAATATTATATTAAATATTAAATAACTGAATAATATTTCACAATAATAATTTATATTATAAATATTATTATTATTATTATATGATGTTTAAATGGCATTAATTCAATTATTTAATAATTAATATACATTTTTTATTATTATTATTATTTAATGGATCCAAAACAAATGAATCCAAATCAAATCTAAATTTATTTATAAAGCACCTTAAAAGCCACAGAGTGAACCAAAGTGCTGTAAAATTACAATAAAATAAAAAAATTATATAAATGAATGTAAATGCATCCAAAACTAATGGTCCTTACAAAGTAGCAAAGGCCTCATTAAACTAATACATGTTATGACAGGTTGTAAACATGTTTAGAGAGGTGGAGGATGTGAGACACTGGTAAACCAATCACAGCTCAGAAATCCCGATCTCCGTCCTGACCGAGGACTTCACGGAGCGGCTGGTTTTGCCGTCTTTTGAAACTGAATTGAAACCATGATGCGAGTGCGTCACAAGTTTTATTGAGTCACATGCCTCAATTACATACAGTGACATCATCATCATCATCATCATCACAGCGAGGTGAACAGGTCACACTCATCCAATCATATTTCAGATATCTCTGTGGCCACAATGAGGAAGTCAAAACCTGACATCAGTTCTGATCCTTCCTTACACTAATTCACTGATACATTCCATCAGTTCACGACTGCAAACCACAGCAGCCACACACACACACACACACACACACACACACACAGGAGCTTTTCAATATACTGAGGCATTTGAGATTCATTTCTGCATTTCTTCAGTGGAGTGTTGTGTGCTCATGTTGTTCTCTGCTAACAACATCATCTAAATCTGTGTGTCTGTAGATTCATCTAGAAGACTCTCTCGTTCACTGATTATTAATGTGAATCCCCAGCCAATCATTAATCACATCTGACGTTGCATCAGCCAGTCTTTACAGGAAGCAACTTAAATATTTACGCAGTGCGGGACACAAGAAACACAATAGACATGGAGAACTTCATTGTCCTATAAAATCAACTTTCAGAACATAACACTTCCAGCCCCATCAAAGTATCAAAGCTGCAAAAATTCCTCAGAAAGTTGCAAAAAAATTACAAAAAATATGGAGTGAGTGTGTTTGAGCGTGTCTCTGCCGTCTGTCCTGACAAACACACCTGTCCTCATTCCCACAGGCCTCGAGCCGAATCAACACCACAGAAGCTCCCTCAGACCAGCGCCTGACAGGACTAGTGTGTTTTACACGCGTTCTGTCATTTTCTTACCAATTCCCAGTTTCGATTCCAATATGAAAGAAAAAAAAAAGTCAAACATTTAGATATCAAACATATTCTGTGTTTCTGAGTTGCAGCTGAAAACCATGAACAAAAATCAGCAGCCTAAAGAACAACGAACTAGTCAACTAGACTAATATAAATTTCAAACATTATTAAAGACAAGTATACAGTCAGCAAATACAAGGAGAACAAATATGCACAAATAAATACAACTGAACAAAGTTCAGAAATTGATATCTAATGTTAAACAACACTGTATATTTTTGCTTTTATATTAATCCATATTAAAGTTACTCAGTCAAGATCAGTGAGTGATTTACTCTTCCCTATGTTCTTTGACTCACAGTAATGGCACGGATGACAGCAGGTTTATCAGGCTAATGTCTAGGGGTGTAACAATATATCGTGTCACAATATCACAATACAAAAATGCAACAATATGTATCGTGGATTAGGGATGCGCGGTATACCGGTACTGCAAAAATACCGGTATATATTATATTTCAAACGGTACAATATCATAATTTTGCTCAATTCGGTATTTAATGCGCTGCTGTTTCGAAGTTCACCGCTAGGCGGCAGTGCGCTACCCAAACTGACGCGGGTCACGCACAACCGGCAAACGGTGACAACGGAGGAACACGATGGATCAAACAAATGAAGCTCATTCTACAAGCCCGAAATTAATAAATAAAGAGAGCAGTAGGAGTGAAATATGGCATTACTTTGCCTACAAAAGTAATGAGAAAGGTGAAGCAACAGACCTCAATGCACCACTCTACAAACACTGCTTTAAATTTGCGACGGGAGGCAACACATCAAATCTGGGAAAAATTCGGGACAGTCCCGAAATCTAAGCTGTTGTCCCGAATCCCGAATCCGGCCCTAATTGTCCCGAAAATTATACTGAAGCAAATTCTTATATTGTCTGATAAAACATTAAAAACTGTCCGTGGAGGTTGAGTCGTCCTGCAGCCAGCCCCCGCCGGCTGCTTATTGGCTGCAGCATCTTTTTCTTTTTTTGAAGTTCAACAAAGATAGGCGCGAATTAAAATGCATTGCCATTGATATAAGCGAGCGCGAGTTGCCGCAGCCGCGAGGACAGTGAATGTGCAGGCAGCCAGTAAAGGAGTGATTGATTGGTCGCGGCACTTTGTGCAAAAAAAAAACTTCGGCCTAATGTCTGATGTTGGGTTACACAAAGCAAATCATCTACACACTTATTTAGTTTTCTTATTTAATGACCGACAATTTCGTCATAATAATAATTTTGGCATAAGGCTTATTAGCGTTAGACTTATAGCCTGAAATGTCTGATTTACGCACTGTTACAACAGTCTTTTTTTTTTTTTTTTTCATTGGTCACAATGACATTTGAGTTCATGATTTTAATATTGTTTTTTTTTGTGGCAGACTAAATATTAATGACAGACTGTTGATCTTTGAATAAAAATATGTTTGGTTCAGGTTTGAAAATTCATTTTATTATAGGCTATGTAGTCTTATATCATAGTAGGACTACCCCAAAACCTCCACAAACAACCCCATTCATTAGGTAACCTGACCTAACCGTATTATAGCATTTATTAATCTAGATCAATCAGTAATTATTATTTAAATATACTAATACATGTTTAGCATGTTAACATTACTTTATATGCAATGCATTAAACTAATATGAACCCAAACACAAACCAAACAGTAATCAAACCAAGATGAATAAATGCTATAAATGTTGATAATTCTCTGTTAATGCATGACAGCTAAAAATTAGTCATTTCATTATTCTATTATTATTCTATATTAATCAATTATTATAGATATTAACCAATTTTAATTGTATCATTTCAGGTTTCTTTCTTTTTTTTCCAAAATCAAAATTTAATCTACTGTAAGTTCCCTGTCTATTTTTTATTTATTTATTTTAACATTTTGATACTTTTTGTTTGCACATTCAGTACTGCAGAGTTTCAAGCAGTGTTTTTTAATAAAATTGTTTCAATTCACTTAAATTTTGAGGCTGGTTATTTGTCACCTGTGGTATCGATTTAGTATAATGTATAATAATGCAATGGGGGAATATTGTGTGTCCTGATAATGCCAAATGTCTTATGTTACCAGTAAAAGTGTCCTTAATTATTATAAATATATCTAGTCAGTGAAAGAGTGCAAGTATATTCGTCTAAAACTAATTCTGTATTTTCCACTTCAGAATAATGAATATTGTTATTCTGGCGTCTCTATTGTCTTGTGCTTTGGGTTTCCAGCACCAAGTCCAAGCCTATTCATTTACACACACAATTTTATAGCATTTTAATCAACAGTTAATTTTTTGTTAACCTTTTATCATATGTCTTGGAGTATCGCAATTATATCGTATCGTGAGTTCAGCATCGTGATATGTATCAAATCGTGACATGAGGGTATCGTTACACTCCTACTACTGTCACTTTAAGACCTGATGCACTGATCTAATATACTGTTACACGCCAGCTTTCTTTCTAAACTGTTTACGTTCACCTAACCGACTGTGTTTACGAGGATATTTTGACCTCATTTTGTGTGTATTTATCAGTTCAAGCTCAAGAAGAAGTGAAAGAGAACTCGACACGTGCCGAATTGAGTTTCTCTTTTGTGTCTTCTTGCGCTTGAACGGTTTAAAACTATAAATGCTCACAGGAATCGATGAGTGGGATCAATTATTAAGGTCTAAAATCTGAAAAAGCACAAAGAAATCAAACTGTACATCTCATGTGAGTGACAGGTTGCCCCGCCGCCGTCATCAGAGAAGAGAAGTTACTGCAAGAGTGAGGGGAAGTGATTCTGAATAAAAATTATATTTCAGCACAAAAACAATGATGCGCACGGATAAATAATTTTTTGATCAATACTGCACTATTCTATTAAAAATAAAAATAGTCAGATTTCTCTACAGCCGTTCTCTTCTGGCCATAACAATCAACAGGTAATATGATGCACCTTATGAAACATGACATACAATGTGAAAATGGACACTTTCATGGATTAAAACTCAGCAGAAAGTCACTGCATGCTTCGATTCTGATTCTATTCCAGCAGACCTGTGTTTCCCGTCGAGGGGGAGGAGGAGCGCAGGAATGTTTGCTTTGTGCATAACTCAATATTCTTCTGCTTTAAAGAAACAGATGGAAACTATATGAGACTCCAGACAATGAAAACACAACAAAGATGCCAGATGACAAACAGACTGTACGTATATCACTGTAAGCAATCTGTGTGCAGGTGACACTTAAACTACACTTAATGTCAAATTAATTGAGAGATCACAACATATTTTCACTTTTATAAGTGTGCATTTGTCACACAGCAAGACTATTGAAATGAACTGCAAAGAAAAAGCAAAAAATGTTAATAAATGCAACTAAAATATTCATTTTACATTCATATTTACATAGATTTTAACCCAAAATTTTAATGTTGATGTTTTTTGTCAAATATCTTGTCGAAATCCTGACCTGTTAAGTGCATGTAATGCATCATTATTATTAAATGTAGCATGTATAATGTCTATTTCTTATAGTGCGTGCCAAATTTTTTTTGTATTTAAAAATTGTGCGTTTGAACTGCAAAAAAATTGTATAAATGCAATCTATATTCACATTACACATAGAATAACCTAGAATTGATAAAAAGCTCATGATATCAAACACACCATTTTGAGGTCTGACGTTTTTGCACTGTACAATGCATTATTATCAGTCACGTTTGTTGTTTTCATTCAATAATCAAAATGCATTAATTCACTTGATAATGCAAATCATGTTGTGCAGAAAGCATAATGACAGATCTGCATGTGTTGATCAGGACTCTTGAGTTTGGCTGACGCATTACAGCTCGGTTGTGTGGCGCATTAGTGCTGATGAAGAGAAGAAGAGTCGAGCACAGGTGATCAGAGCCTCTCTCTCGCTGTGTGACTCAGAGATACATTCATTCAGACGGTTATGATGTTATTACAGCACTTTACAGTGTTGTGACATTAACAGGAGTGGCGCTCTGGCCTTCGGCGTGTCATCAAACCTGCGCGGGCGGATACACACCCTTCCCCAGCGACAACTAACAAACTAACACACTAACACCCGCATCAGAGACCATGACACGTCAACGGCCGAACCGAACTCAACTGACCCAAAACTCCCATCATCCTCATCCTCATCAACACAAACCCTGCGAAACTCCCCTAAACACCCGCTTAAACCCCTCAGAAGCGCTTCTCACCTGGAATGGATTGACATCGACTGTCTCTTCAAACGGGTTTGAGTCAAATCCCGACATTGTGAGGGACTTTATCCGTCTTTAGAGTCCAAAATGAGCGGCACCGGAGAAACACTGCGAACTCTGCTGTTTCCTCTCCGCACTTCCGTAGTGAGTGCGTGACGCGCATGCGCTGCAGATGTGACGGCGACGTCATCGGTTTTTTTTTTTTTTATGATTATTAAGTCTGGATTTTATAACTCTGACAAGCTTTTTGTACACAAGTGTACATTTTTGTCTGTCAAACCTCTTCTTTTTTTTTTTTTTTTTGCAAAAACCTGAAATGTTATTTGGGGACACTCTCTTCTTCCAACAATGCCAAAGCTTTAAAGTCTTTTTAGATTGTGCACACAAAGTATAATATTTATGCTTTTTTTAAATGAAAACAAAAAGGGACTCAATGCGTTTTTCTCTCTCTTTAATTTATTTTAAATTATTTGTTACCCCTGGCTCAATTTTTATTGTTTATTTTTATTAAAAAAATTGTCTGTTTATTTTACTTGCTTTTTATTTCACTTGCTTTCACTGGCTTTTTGTCTACTGTTTATAATTATATTATTGTTGGTTAATTCTGTTTTGAGTTGTAACTGCGGTATCTGTTCAATAAAAAATTATTATAATTATTATTATTATTATTGTGAGGTAAACTTTTATATTCTGCATGAAAAAACTTTATATCCAGAAAACATAATGTTCTGACTGTCAACCTAAATCTGACTGTCAATATCTTTTTTAATTAAAAAAAAAATTTAATCTCATACAAAGACTTTTTTAAATAATTATCAATAAAAAATAGCACTTAATTACATTATATGGAGTTTTTCTCTTTTTTATTAAAAAGACCCGTATTGTATTTCTTAACTTAAAGGTAATTTGTAATATAACTTCAGTTTTGCATTTATGCATTCATTCATTCATATATTTGTTTGTTTGTTTGTTTGTTTGTTTGTTTGTTTGTTTGTTTGTTTGTTTGTTTGTTTGTTTAAAGTGCAACCATGTCACTATGTTAAGTTAGAAATAAAATGATTGATTGATTGATTTTCATTACTGAACGACATTTTTTTAATATGAATATATAATTATAGTATAGGAAAAATGTATTATATATTTAACCTCCTTATTTTGTTACCTTAACTTAGCCCTTAGATATTCACAGAAATAGCCTAGATTACATTTTAAAATAAAATGTACATACATTTTATTTTACAGTATGAATTATATTTATTTACATCTAAAGGCCCGTGATTGGTTGGCGAGCCGTGACGTCACCTACGTGACAGTCAACGTTGCAGACATGGCGGAAGTAAAAGGTCAGTTTAATCTCACTTCACATTTCATTGTTTATTTTATAAAACGTTCAGTGACAAGCAGCGGGTTAAAACAGGACTGGTTGTAATCGTTGGTTTGTGTGTCGTTAGGGTGGATTAGTTATTTGTGCGGTTGTTCGAATTTGAGTGTGTAAGCGTTTCTCATCGATGTGATTCAACCCCATTCATCCCATTCATTCATCCATATGACATTAGATAAATGTGTTTGAAAAGCGTATTTTATATCAGTGTCTCTGTGTCCGCAGTGTTTCCTCTGTGCTGTGTGGTGCAGAACTACGCCTGGGGTAAAGTGGGCCAGGACAGTGAGGTGGCCCGGCTCGTGCGCGGTGGAGACCCTCAGGCTCTCATCGAGGAGACCAAACCCTACGCAGAGGTACAGTGTGGATCACACCCGAAAAAAATCTCAAATTACTGTGTATAAAAATATAGATTAGCTAAATGTAAAATGCTTTCAAACTGATAGAAATGTCATGGAAAAAAATAAAGAGAATTTTATGTTTATATCTTCCTCATGGATAACTTTTTGTTATTGCCTGTGTTGTAATGAAAAATCAAAATCAAAACTCGCAAAACTGCTGTTTATTCACAAACACCAAGGTCACACAGAGATCTGAGTGCCATCCTCAATAAGAGATCAATTAAAAATGCCTTTTTGACCACTGCCGAGTACCGTACGATGACTGTTGCACTTCGGGTGCATTTTAAAGATCTAGCCTACACTTTTATTACTGAAATCCTGGAAGAACTTTTATTGTAAACATTTGAAATTGGCCGCTTTAATGTAAATAAGAGTCTGTATTTATTTATTTCCACCAATTTCCATATTCTGAGATGAAATACAAGACAGAAAACCACAGTTTAAGATAGAGAGTTTATTGTGTATCAGACTTTAACAAGCGCAAGTGTCTCTGAAAAATAGCAGCTCACTTAAAAGTCAGCTTGACATTCACTTTATCTGACAGTCTATTAATAAACCCACAGCATGTGTTCATACCATCACACTGTCTATTGTTCTATAAATAACCATCTTAAAGGACCCTTCATTGTGACATTCGCAACGCAAACGTTTTTCATTTTTGGTTTCATTATTATGCACTTCACCCACTTATCTAAACATATGTATATATATGCATCTCATTATACAGATCAGTGACTGCATCTTTAAGAACAGTTAATAATAAGAAACAACATGAATGTCTAATCATTACATCTTTGTTTTCTGCTCTTTCAAGCTTTGGATGGGTGCTCATCCCAAAGGCGACGCTCTCATCAAAGACAACAGGATATCCCAGAGGACACTGGGACAGTGGATTGCAGATTTCCCAGGTTGCCTGGGGTCAAAGGTCAAGGACACTTTCCACGGACAGCTCCCTTTCCTTTTCAAAGTGCTGTCCGTCAACACGGCTCTGTCCATCCAGGCGCATCCCAACAGGGTGAGATTGAAGACCGTTTCCCTCATAGAAATGTACTTTGTACAAACAGAAACCTAGTCCTAAGAAAAAACCCTCTGATGACGCAAAAATGGTCATTTAGCTCATCTGAGGCTTTTCTGTCCAGAGGCGAGAGACTCCAGCCAGTAGGAGGAGCTCGTCCCGCATGTCTTCAACTCGCCCATAGGGGGATCTCACCATAAAACGCCGTCTTTTCAGTTTCCAGTCGACTAGTAGCCTAGCTGTATCATTTCTCCCGATACTGCCCTCTGTAACCGGTAGGCGTGGCTTGGGAGTGTCCTCATAGGGCAGCGAAGCAAGTGCATTCTGGGAGTTGTAGTCTTTCATCCACATGAGCCAAAAATACATTTTCTGGCTTTTCTCAGTCTAGAAGGCACCAACTTCTAAAATAATTTCACATTTCTACTACATAAATGACCCAATTTAAATACACAGTGTTGATGATTTACCTTGGATTCGAGCGAGAGTGAGCCTGAAGTGTATTTGGGCCACAAATGAATGGAAATCCTCAAAAGAGTCCGTTTGCAAGCAGCAGAAAGCCACCTTATGCCACACACACACACACACACACACACACACAGTAAACCTGTGTTGTTCACTCAGCTGCGCATAATAGAACCGGATTAATAAAAAACACAATATATTGACACGCGTTCTGTTCATGTGCCGTGCACGTTTGCGATGACGTAAGATGCTCGCAAACACACCAGGGTTTGATAGAATCAAGTTCGCAGTGTGAAAGCATCCTTCATTTGTCCTTGTCTCTTGACAGGAGTTGGCTGCCAGACTCCATGCACAGTTTCCTGAACATTACCCAGACAACAACCACAAACCGGAGATGGCCATCGCACTCACTCGCTTCGAAGGGCTCTGCGGCTTTCGGCCAATGGAGGAGATCTTGGGCTTCCTCAAAGGTGAATGTTTAATGAACTATACGAGATAACACTGTTTTTCTGTTGGAGATGATCAAATATGTGACAGTATAACTCAAAATTACACCCCATTTACATTGTTATTATTATGTTTTTCTCATTGAATATCCCGACACTTGGAAATATGTCATATTGCAGAAGTTTCATGTGTCGCACACAGAGGACCTTTGTGTGAATTGCAGCCTTTTTAAACTTAAATCATCTAAAGCTTTTAAAATTATGGAAGTGTTTGTGTAATCACCATTGATACAGAATCATGAAACATGATTTTGTTTTGTACTTCACTGTACTCATACGAATCATTTTTTGGAAATTGTACTAGAAAAATAACTTTACTAAGCAAGTTCATTAAGTTTAGAGAACAAAAATTATTAATAAAAAATAAATTTTAAAATCTATCAATCTATAAATCTAATCAAATATATCAAATATTACATTTTTTTAAATAGAAACATTTAAATGTATGTATGTATGTGTATATATATATATATATATAAATAAATCTAATAAAATAAAATAAAAAATATAAATATTTAATATAAAAAATAAATAAACAATATAAAATTTTAATATAAAAAAATTATAAATAATATAAATATTTAAATATAAAATATATTTGTGTGTGTATATATAAAAAAATATATATATATATATATATATATATATATATATATATATATATATATTTATTTATTTATTTATATATTTTTGTTTAAGAACATCAATACAATATCAGTATGGTATTGCGTAAGTACGTAATACGTACGTAAGTCACTTTGGATAAAAGTGTCTGCTAAATAATTAAATGTAAATGTTAAATGTAAATATTAGTTCAAACCATGCAAAAAATTAGCATTGAACATTTTTGTTTGACCTTTCGCAGTAGAAGTGTCTTGGCTGCTCATATGAATACTGATTTACTAAAGAAGGTCTGTGCTTCTGATCTGAGACCAGCTGGTGTGTGTTTTTCAGATGTCCCAGAGTTCCGTGCGCTGATCGGGACTGAAGCCGCCGAGGAGCTCCAGAGCGCTGTGGGAGACTCGGACCGAACGTCTCTCGCTCTGAAGAAGTGCTTCACCAGAATGATGAACTGTGAGAAGAAGCTGTTTGTGGATCAGCTCAACATGTTGGTCAAGCGGATCTCAGAGGAAGGTGAGAGGAAACCAGCACATTATTAAACACACTATTCAAGACCTGTGCTGATCCTGTGCATTTTAGAGTTGAGTTTAAAATTCTGCCTTTTGTTTTTAAATCCTTAAAGGGGCATTTCACCCATTTGAACATTGTTTTTTATTTAAAGTGGGTCATATATGTAGTCGAAATGTAAAATAATTTTTGAATTTGGTGCCTTCGTGACCGAGAAAAGACAAAAAATAATTTCAGAACGCATTTGTATGAAAGACAACAACTCCCACAATGCACCACATTGCACAGCTCCGCAAGCCACTCCCACTAATCCAGAAAGCGCATATCTGCCTATAAGAGAAATCACTCTTCCGTCTACAAGGCTAGCTACTACCAGAGCTTGTAATTCATTTCACATTCACACAAAATGTCTAGTTAGTTGGCGAACTCATATAGTGCATTACTCCTCGTTTGTATTTCTTTCGAAAAGGTGAATTATTGCATGGTACCTGGATGTTCAGTCAGAACATATGCGGTGCGAAACTAGGATAGTTCTCAACACAAACGTCCGTGTCCTCGTCTGATTCAGAGATTTCGTCCAGGAGAAATTGTCATCGTTGAAATTCTTTGCCGCAGACGGACTCTATCTCTGTGTTCGTAGCGGTTCGTAGTTGCATAGTGAGATCACCGGCGCCACCAGTCCGCCCTAACTCGAGCCAGTCCGGGCTCCTCGTCCGCGGCAGGCAGGCAGGTCTTCGCTATAATGCGGCTTGTAAAGGTAGCCACAAACACCTGATTCAAGCATCAGACTTCCGAAATCCTCTTCTTCTATATCATATTGAGCACTCTCCTCCGCTATTGTCATAACTTTACATCTGTCTCCACAGCGCCTGTTAGCTTAGCTTCAAACAAGATGGAGGATATTGCTTTCAGTTTCAGAGAGTAAAGTCCCACCCACTGATCTGTAATAGGTCTGTAGCGTGAGCGGGTCCCGCCCCCTGGGAAAGATGAGAAACTAGTGTCTGTAGTCTTAACAGAAATCCCCCCCTCTAACACTTCCTCCTACAATGACGCAAAATGACGATTTTTGCGTCATTGTAGGAGGAAGTGTAAGAGGTAAATAACAGATTTCTCCCGTCTCAGGGGAAAATGAGAGAGTGTTGCACGACCATTCAATAGTATGACTGGGTTTCTAACAATGCAAAGCTTAATGCAAATGGGTGAAGTGTCCCTTTAAATAATCCACTCTGTCTACACAATCCCACACATAATCTGAGATCTGGTGAAAAGAGACTTCTCTCTGTCCCCAGATCAGGATTAAAGCATAGAGGAGTTCGAGCCTTCCGGCGTATATCAGATCGGCACAGGCTTTAACTGTTTTTAAATCGGCTCTTAACCTCCTGAGACCCAGAAAAAAAATATTTTTGAATTTAGTTTTTTTTTTTTCATGTCATCAAATTGTTTAGAGCATAAGAAACAAATGGTAAAAAAAAAAAAAAAAAAAAAACATTTTTGAAAAATTATATTTTATTCATATGCTTTGTAGTGACACCAGGACAAAGTTGTTTAAAATATAAAATGAGATGAAATTATATGTATAGGCAAATAAAATGGGATTTTTTTTTTTTTTAATCACCTATAAATTTTGGGGTTTCAGGATTTATTTTAACTAAAATTTGTATAAAGATGATTCTCAACTATGTTATGAAAGATATAACGGGATGAACTGATGCACCATTTTACTTTATGCAATATGTGGGTAAAATGGCCATAAATGAATATTCCCATTCAATGCAATGCATCTATACACTGTATCTAATGCACACATTAATGTGTTCTTGGAGCAACATTTAATGAAAAAAGAAGTGTAATAATTGGAGTAATAATTAGCAACATTTTAATAATAATATCTAATATTTCATAGGAATATTGATGCATTACTTATTTCCATATTCACTTGTTGTGTCTCACAAAATGCCTGATAAATATGATTTGAGTCCTGATGTCCTCGACAGTGGACATGAAATCAACGCCCTGTTCTGTAACAAAAAGTCATTTTTTTTATTTGAAACCCCATAACGTTTTCCTGAGATGTTGGATTATGAAATACAATTTGAAAAGTAGTCCGATTTATCTAAGGTCTCACTAAAACATAATGTCCACTACAGTGGACAAAAGTCTATTCCTGGGTCCCAGGAGGATAAAACCTTTTTTTTTTTTTTTTTTGGCTTTCATTCACTGTGAGCTTCTGTCATGAATGTGTGTTTCCTCGTTTTTTGTGTTGTTCAGCACTTTGGTCAGCTGTGCTTGCTGTTTTTAAATGTGCTGTATAAATCAAACAGTCTTGAAACTTGAACGTGTTGTTTTGTCACAGAGGCTGCAGGCAAAGACACCTCCAGGAGTAACGGAGAGCTGCTGCTCCGACTGCATTCCCAGTATCCCGGGGACATCGGATGCTTTTCCATTTACTTCCTGAACCGGATGGTGCTGCGGCCAGGGGAAGCCATGTTTCTGGGAGCAAACGAGCCTCATGCCTATCTGTCTGGAGGTCAGGTGTCACCACATTACTCATTAAACATGTTTCTTGGACAAAGTCTGAAAAAACTCAATATTTAAAAATTTAAATAGTATTGTAGTTTCTGCTTAATCATTCTTTGAGCAGGCTGTGGAGTTGTAATTATTATATAAAAGTTATATTTTTTGTGAAACAACATATTCATTTAATTTTCATTAATATTAATGTATTCCATGCATTCATTTAGTTGTACTTTTTGTGAAATAAATTCAATAATATACACTTAATATTCATTTAATGTTCATTCATATTCATTTATTCAATGTAGGTTTTGCTGTTGTACTTTTTGTGAAATATATTCATTAATATTCACTTAATAAATAATCCATAATATTAATTTGTTCCATGTAGGTTATGTAGTTGTAATTTTTGTGAAACATATTCATTTATTCCATATATTCAATTAGTCGTACTTTTTTGTGAAATATATTCACTTAATATTAATTTAATGTTCATTCATATTCATTTGTTCCATGTAGGTTGTGTCATTGTACTTTTAGTGAAATATATTTATTAATATTCACTTAGTAATCCACAATATTCATTTAATATTTATTTATTTCGTGTAGGTTGTGTAGTTGTACTTTTTGTTAAAAATGTTTATTAACACTCATTAATATTAATTTATTCCATTTAGGATGTGTTGTGATCTTTGTGAATTATATTCATTAATTTACATTTAGGTTGTATTTTTTTTTGTGTGAAATATATAATTTAATATTAATTTAATAATCCATAATATGAATTTAATATTCAGTTATTCCATGTAGGTTGTGTCATACTTTTTCATTATTCACTTAATATTTATTAATTTGCATATTATTCAGTCATGTGTATTGGATGTTTAATGGTCCTCTGAATCCTGCAGACTGTGTGGAGTGTATGGCGTGCTCTGATAACACCGTACGTGCCGGACTGACTCCCAAATACATAGACGTGGACACACTGTGTGAGATGCTGAATTACAGCCCGGCTCCGGCCAGTGCCAAAATCTTCCCCTGTGTGCGGGACAACAGCGACCCCTACGTCTACCTCTACGACCCTCCTGTGCCAGACTTCAGCGTCATGAGAATACAGGTGCGCCATTCATCATGATCCCAGAGCAGTTGTCATGTATAGATATGAAACAGCCTCACTTCAACCATGCAGGATCATTATTTCTGTATTACAGTATTCCATATTATCACAGAAGTACTAGGATAAAATTTTATAGTTGGGAAAGATAGTTGAGATCAATTACATTATTACACCAGTAGGTGGCGACGAGAGACTGCTAATAATGTATTCGTCATTGAATCATTCATTCAAGAGATTCATTAAAAAATGCTGATTCATCCAGTAATGAAACAAGAGAAGTCATGGGCTGCATCCAAAATCACATACTTTCACTACTATATAGTAGGCGAAAAACATTATGTTACAAAAGAAGTATGTCCGAAGTCACTGTACTCGTAAAAGAGATGACCTACTACTTATGGAGAGATTCTGAAGTGTGTATTCAATGGACACTTTATTATCCCATGAGGACACGGGAGAGATTTGTGAATGGAGGTGAAGTGACGCTGGTAGGTCACATGACAATGACAACATGGTGGATGTAGTATGTCCAGATTACATTCATACACACATACTTGCATACGTTTTTAGTGGTCATAAAGTAATTACCTCTTCAAAATAAGTTCCTACTCAAGAAAGTATGCGATTTTGAACACAGCCTTTATGAAGTGAGTCATTGAATCATTCAAGAGATTCATTCAAAAATGCTGATTCATCCAGTAATGAAGAGTGAGTCATTGAATCATTCATGCAATATGATCTAATACATTTTATTTTATTTTTAAAATTGACTGCAGCAATGAACATTTTGTCAGAATCTCTAGTAAATTACATGTTATTTTGTTTAGTTGTCGGTTCAGAATCATTGATTGAATCGTTATCTCTTTTTTTTTTAACAAAAGAATCGTGATTTTCAATTTATCCAGAAATGTGCAGCTCTAATATTAAATTTCCAGTAATATACTCATAATAATGTGTAATTAACATAACATTAAACATTCCACTAATGTCCCTGGTGTTGTTCTCCAGATCCCCGCCTCAGAGCATCAGTACACTGTGAGCGCGCTGGAATCTGCCGGGATCCTGTTGGTCATCGACGGAGACGCCGTCGCCACGTCTGCTGCCGCCCTCTCTGACATCACTCTGAAACGAGGCTCCGTGCTCTTCATTTCAGCCAATGAGAGCGTCTCGTTACAAGTGACATCATCGACGGGCATGACCATGTTCAGAGCCTGCTGCTTACTGTAGGACACTTCATAAACGTCCAGCGTCTGTTCTGTCCTAATAAAAACCCACCGCCGAAACAGCTCAAGTAGAAACCATGTTCCCATGTTTTTGTCTTTATCACGAACTTGCATGACCCCAAATTATGATCATTATGATGACATTTTAAGTGTTAAAATTGCTATGCTTGACCAAAAAAAAAACAACTAAACATACATAATGAATCGGTTTGAATTATGATTGAGGTTCTGCGTGCATGTTCTTTTAAAATATGTATATGAATTCCTTTTAGTCAACATGAAACGCTGTTCACAACGGTTTTAATTTAATAATGTGACATATTTACCGGGGAAACAGGATATTCAGTCAGATTTCATTGGATGGTGAAAAGTGGGCGTTCCTAGGAAGCTTGTTTCCGCCACTGAATAATAAATAAAAAAATTATAATTGCGACTTTTTATCTCACAATTCTGACTTTTTTCTCACAGTTGCGATATATCAAGTCAGAATTGTGACTTTTTTTCTCAGAATTGCGAGATATGAAGTCAGAATTGTGAGAAATAAAGTCGCAATTCTGAGAAATAAATTCGCAATTGCGAGATATAAAGTCGCAATTCTGAGAAATAAAGTCGCAATTGCGAGACATAAAGTCGCAATTGTGTGTTATAAAGTCAGAATTGTGAGATATAAACTATTCTGAGGTAAAAAAAAAAATGCGTCTTTTTTTCCTTAGAATTGTACTTTATATCTCACAATTCTGAGAAAATATGTCAGAATTGCGAGATATGAACTCGCAATTATGTGTAATAATGTCAGAATTGCGTGATATAAAGTCGGAAATTGCGAGAAAAAAAGTTCGAATTCTGACTTTATAACACGCAATTGCGACTTTATTTCGCGCAATTCTGACTTTATATCTCGCAATTCTGAGATAAATAGTCGCAATTATCTTTTAAAATGTTTTATTTTGTGGCATAAACAAGCTTCCATACGTTCCAGAATAAACTCAGACCAGAATGAGTTTAAACCACCAGCATTTAATGAACTATTGTAGGGTTTTAGAAAAGATGTTTTACTTACAACAGTAACCTAAAACAATAGCTAACTGGGCACAAGCGGTGATGTCAGCAAACATTAAGAGCAAGTTGTTACTTTTTGATGAAAGATCACGAAGACAAATAATTTTTTCTCCTTAGAATATCTTGCACTGCTGAATCATTCATAATAAGACCAGAAACACGTCTTAAAGGGGCTATATGTGCGAATTTGCATGTATTAATCGCTGTTTTATTGCCTATGAAAGCCTGTCGATTGATTTTTATGCGGAGGCTTCGGGACGCTTTTGCCGGGAAAAACAAAAGGATGTGATGGTCACGCGCTCCCGCGAGCCACACTTCCGCTCAATGACACATTTCTAATGTTCAGGATAGCGCCGAAACAGCCATTCTGTACATTAATGTCAATGTGTCATGCAAAGAAAAGGGATTCATTCAAACTATAGTCTCACGTCTATATAGTCGATACTACTCTCAGATATATCTTAATCAAATATCGTAACAGTGTTATTTTAATGACCTCATCTGTCGACGTGAAGCTTGTGCTGACATACTCATATCAACATTGAATCTTCACGTTTATTCTCATGGACATTACGAACACGAGCGATATGTTGCGGACTGCAGTTCACTCAACGGCCACCAGTGGCGCTAAAAACAAGCGTTTCTGAATTCCACATACAGCCTCTTTAAGAAAGTAGAAAGGGTCAGTTGTGATTTCATGTTGACACATATAAGTTAAATGCATGATAAGGGATGCATGATCACTCACTATTGGCTGCAAGATATAAACATTTAATGAAATGAAATTTGCTCTCTTTTTTTTGCACAAGGACGTATAACATAAAACCCAGATGGAGGACAGTGTAACAACACATTAACTTTTACATAAAAATCCGGTAACGTAGACTTCAGACCAATTTTAAAGGTTTTTTTAGACTTTTTCATGGTATTACTGCTGAAGAACATCGAGTCCTTGTTGCAGACGTACTCTTCCATGAAGAACTTCCATGGTGAAACATGGTTTTATGGGTTTATTGATTAAGTACGTTCTTTGCTAAATGAGCAACAGACACAAGTTTTGGGATTTGATTACCAGTGCAACTGACTTTAAAAATAACCCTGCAACCTGAAACCCTTTTTATTCTACTCTCCCTTATTAGTTACTGTATGGCTTGATCTGTCGTTCTGTTTTATTGCTGTAGTTAGTTACTATTTGCACTAGAGAGCACAAAGGATGCTGGGAATTACCGGCACCCTGATGTATGTTTACTGTATTTTTAGTGCCCTCTTCAGATTTTTACGTGTAAAACCAGAAGCCTGACCTCAACTCTTGTTGGCCTCCGGGATTATTTCTATATTTTTGGAGCTGTATTGTTCTGAAGTGTTATGGGATCCAAGCATGCGTTCGACGGCTAAAGCGGGAGTCTGAATGAATGAATGTATGACACTTTTCTGAGCTGTAATGGAGCATGTCTCTGATTAGAGGAACTCTGTATGTAATTCTAATCTCTAATAAATAACGGTTCTGTAATCTTTCACCTGCTCATTTCTGACCAGTTTTTATGGCCTAAACTTATGCAACAGGGTTTGCAGACAAAGGTCACGTTCCCCGTTGATCATTCAGCCTGGGCTTTAATTACATTGACTTTTATTAGATCATCTTACATTTACATTTATTCATTTACATTTACATTTATTCATTTAGCTGACGCTTTTATCCAAAGCGACTTACAATTGCTATACATGTCAGAGGTCGCACGCCTCTGGAGCAACTAGGGGTTAAGTGTCTTGCTCAGGGACACATTGGTGTCTCACAGTGGATTCGAACCCGGGTCTCTCACACCAAAGGCATGTGTCTTATCCACTGCGCCACCACCACCATCTTGTTGAATTTTACACAGACTCATGTTCCTGTTTCCTTTTGGATGAAATTCAAATAGGATATGACAGTAAAATTTCATAAAACAATGCATTTTGGAGTTCATATCATGACATCATGCTGCACAACTTTCATTTCAACATTGATAATAATCATAAATGTTTCTTGATCATCAAATCATCATATCAGAGTGATTTCTGAAGGATTATGTGACACTGAAGACTGGAGTATTGATGCTGAAAATTCAGCTTTGATCACAGGAATAAATTACATTTTAACATATATTCAAATAGAAAAAAGTTTTTCATAAAATTTCACAATATTACTATTTTTACTGTATTTTTTATTAAATAAATGCAGCCTTGGTGAGCAGAAGAGACTTCTTTCGAAAATATTTAAAATCTTAATGACATTAAACTTTTGTACGGTAATGTAAATGTAAATATATATATATATATATATATATATATATATAAAAAAAAACTCAAGACGTATAACGAATCTTTTAGAAATGCAGCCTAAACTAAATTGTCTAAAGCTATGAAAATTATGCAAATTTGTATTCACTACTGAAATTGAATCATTAACTTCTCTATATTATAAATGATTTTGTTTTATACACTCACATTAACACAAGTACATTTTTGAAAGTTTTATTAGAAAACGAATAGAAGAGATACTGAGAGTAGAAGATATCTAGTCCTGATATGCAAATGAAGATCTCTATGGGCCTCTTCCCTAGGAAAATAAATAATAATAAACTAATATTAACATTTAAATATAAAATACATAATACAAATGTTTAAATATATTTATTTATTAAAAAACATCAGTACAATTTTAGTTCAAATCATGCAAAAATATTACCAATGTACAAATTTGCTTCACATGTTTGGGTTTTTCTGAGATGTTAATCATCAAACGTTCCTCTGCTCGCTCTTCTCTTGAGCTTTACTGGAGTGATCACATAAATAATGCTCCTAATGATTGACAGATGCAGCAGCCAATGAGTCCAGAGTGAACATGTGCTGCTGAATCTGATTGGCCGTGGGCTTGAGGGCCCAGTAGAGTCTCTGCAGCGCTTGCACGTCCTCTAGTGCATCGTGGGCCGCGTATGAAACTCCCAGGAGGCTCTTAACCAGGTTCTCCTGCTTGAAGCTCTGAAGGCCACTGTCTTTGAGAAGCTGTCGGGCCAACGGAAGAGTGTCCACGAATCCACCCAGGTGCTTCTGGAAGTCTGACCTGAGGCTGAACTCATCCAGAGCTCTGGCCAAAACGGGACAGTCGAACCTGCGGATGTTGTGACCCACCAGGAGCGGCCGACCCAGCATCTGGAGGAAGGTTATGAAGGAGACCAGGGCTTCTCGGAGAGAGCTGGTGAGCACCGGCCTGTGGTGGAGAAACAGACGCTGGCGTCTCACACTGAAGCCTGTGATCCTGGACGCGCTGGGTTGCATCGGCCGACGAGGAACCATGAAGAGGTTGAGAGTGTGACTCCCACTCACTGCCGCCAGCTGGACCAGATCACACGAGCGGTCTGGACATTCACAATATATGCAAAAAGTAACATTATATATACAGTCAGACCAAAAAAATGTTTTTTTTACTAGTGTGTGCAGGACACTTTAGTTCATTTATGTAAGTGAGGAGAGCAAAATAAAGTAAAACTGTGAAATATTACACCCAAATATTCTTCATACAGTGATTACCTGTGAAATTTATTTAAAAAAATTGACCAAAAATGATTCAGACACTTTGACCTGAGCATGTGTTTTTTCTTTAATTGCTAATGCTCTTTTTACACAGTGACTGAACAAAATGAAGCATTGCTTGGTCACTGGTTGAGCTAAACTGGTATTATCTAATTGTGTAGTTAAATTTAACAGCTGACAGATATTCAACATAATTCATGTGTGAGACAGTCTAACAGAAGGACGGACAAAACCTGTGAAACATCAATTCTTGTCATATTTTATTACCATTTTCTAAACTATAGCGAATAAACTGTGATAATGTGAGAAATGTTGAAGGTGTCTGAATAACGTTTGGTTTTGGTTTGAATACATTTTTGAATAATTTTGAATAAATCTTTGAATAAATTTGAATAAAATTTATTTGAATAATTTTTTCTTAATACATTTTGGTTTGACTGTATATGCACACAGTACCAGTCAAAAGTTTGGAAGCATTACTATTTTTAATGATTTTGAGAGAAGTCTCTTCTGCACATCAGGGCTTCATTTATTTGATAAAAAAATACAGAAAAATCTGTAATATTGTGAAATATTATTACAATTTAAAATAATGGTTTTCTATTTTAATATACTTTAAAATATAATTTATTTCTGTGATGCAAAGCTGAATTTTCAGGATCATTACTCCAGTTTTCAGTGTCACATGATCCTTCAGAAATCACTCTATTATGATGATTTATTATAAACGTTAGAAACAGTTGTGCTGCTTAATATTTTTTTTATAACCTGTGTTACTTTTTTCATGATTCTTTGATGAATAAAAAGTTTTTAAAAAAGACCAGAATTTATTTAAAATAGAAATCTTTTGTAACATTATACACTACAGTTCAAAAGTTTGGGGATTCTATTTTGAATAAAAGATTTATTTATTTATAAAGGAATCCTGAAAAAATAGCACAGGTTATAAAAAAAATATTAAGCAGCACGACTGTTTGCATTGATAAGGTTGATAATAAATCATCATATTATAATGATTTCTTAAGGATCATGTGACACTGAAGACTGGAGTAATGATGCTGGAAATTCAGTTTTGATCTCAGGATAAATTATATATTTGAACATAATTATATTCACATAGAAAACCATTATTTTAAATTATAATATTTCACAATAATACAGTTTTTTCCTGTATTTTTAATCAAATAAAAGCAGGCTTGATGAGCATAAGCGACTTTTTTCATAACATTTTATAGACTAGGATTGAGAATATGATTCCTAAAAATGATGTAACCAAGCCTTCGGGAACTTTTGTTGTCAAAACTGAGCAGAGACTTCATTCATACAATCGTTTACATATTTCTCATGGTTAATAAGGAATTGGTTTCTAAAATCACATACCCAGACCAGTCGTCTCTAAATCAAAGAACACAGTACAAGGCGGATGCAGAGAGCTAGAATCCATTACTCATTTTAAACTCATCGGATGTTGCTTTTCCGTCTGGTCTACTATTTTGAATGTTTGGATCATGAATATTAATTACGGTACGACGTGACGTTTGTCAGTAGTCCAAACTGATTGGCTTAAAGGCATATGTCAGTAGGCGGTCTCTGGCGAATGAACGAACCGAACGAACGCTTATGAGGGCGTGTCCTATGCATAACAATGTTCAGTGATTGGACGCTCATTACAAACGTCACCGCGAAATAATTAATATTCATGTTATAAGCCTTCTGCATTAAACAGCGACATCAGGTGGACTGGAATAACTCGTGTATTTTTAAAAGAGTTAATACACGGGTTTTGGTGTATATATTGTGTTTTTGAAAGTATTTCGAAATCACACACGTGTTCTTTTTTTTTTAAATAAAACGATTTTGTTCTATTTTTTTAATCAGCACTTTTATTTTGAAAAGTGGCTCTGGTGTGATTTATTTACGGGCTAGAATAACGCGCGCTCCCGAGCATGTTTATGCCATCTCCCCCATAATTCGTGCACGTCCGATCATTAACACACTCCACGCTGCTTCTGGCTCTAGCTTTAGCTTTAGAGCATATTGAGAAATCACGCGTGGGTTGCCCTTGCCCTACATCTCCGTGTTTTTGGTAAAGGATTCATTGTCTCAGAGTAAGTACATCAATTCATATTCAGTAAACAGGGCTGTTGTATTCACAAATTATTACTTATTTACATAATAATGCATCTTGCTATCTATGCTTTGCATTATGTATATGTATATATGTACACACATTATTAATGTGTGTGTGTGTATATACTATATATATATATATATATATATAAAATGATGATTATAATATAGATTTTGCATCACTAATGAAACATTTGTATGTCTTATTTATGTTTCAGAATCATGACTTCTCAGGTGAGGCAGAACTTCCATCAGGAGTGTGAGGCGGCCATCAACAGACAGATTTACCTGGAGCTGTACGCCTCATACGTCTACCTGTCCATGGTGAGAGAGCAGGCCTTTATTATATGAGTGATCACTTATGATTAGATCTGTATTATTATAATGAATAGTCTTCATATTTACATTGCTTATTTACATTTGTATATAACATGCTGTACATATATACACCTATTGTCTGTTTTGTATGTGACCCTGGACCACAAAACCAATCACATGGGTCAATTTTCTTTAAAATTGAGATTTATACATCATCTGAAAGCTGAATAAATAAGCTTTCCATTGATGTGTGGTTTGTTAGGATAGGATGAGATACAACTATTTGAAAATCTGGAATCTGAAGGTGCAAAAAAAGAGAAACATTGAGAAAATCTCCTTTAAAGTTCTCCATTTATGTTGGCGATTGTGCTGCATTCACTCACAAAAATAAATGTTTTATATATTTACGGTAGGAAATTTACAAAATATCTTCATGGAACATGATCTTTATTTAATATAAATATAATATATTTAATATCCTTGCCACTGTTGCCTTTGGCTTGCTCAGTTGGGGATATTTGGGGATATTTAATTGAATTAATCAATCAACGATACTATTGATCAGCATTACCGAACGTAGACGTTCCACTAGAAACAAACATTGATGTATTGTTCTAATTTATTACTGTGAAGCTGCTTTGATACAACCTGTGTTGTGAAAAGCGCTATATAAATAAACTTGACTTGACTTGACTTAATATCCTAATGATTTTTGGCATAAAAGAAAAATCTATAATTTTGACCAATACAATGGTCTATTTGTTGGCTATTGCCACAAATATACCCGTGTGACATGTGACTGGTTTTGTGGTCCAGGGTCACATATGATGTATATTTATATCATCTGTCTTGTTGCTGTTATTCTGTCTATGCTGTGGAAGCTTCTGTCACCAAGACAAATCCCTTGTTTACATACTTGGCAATAAAGCTCATTCTGATTGTGATATGGGTTCATGGTTGACTCTTCTTCTCTCCAGGGTTATTATTTCGACAGGGATGACAAGTCTTTGCCCAATTTTGCTAAGTTTTTCCACGAGCAGTCTAAGGAGGAGAGAGAGCATGCAGAGAAGCTGATGAGTCTGCAGAACCAGAGAGGAGGACGGATCTACCTGCAGGACATCAAGGTACGGGACAGGTCGATCGAGTCAGATGTCCATCAGCTGGAGGAAATGAGCATGTGTTATGTGTGTGTGTGTGCAGAAGCCAGATCGGGATGAGTGGGGCAGTGGTCTGGAAGCACTGGAATGTGCTCTGGCTCTGGAAAAGAGCGTGAATCTGTCGTTACTGGAACTTCACAAGGTGGCAACTCAACACAACGATCCACATGTGAGTACACAACAAATAAGGGCATGACATTTTAAAATTATCCTTAACTAAAACTAAACCATTACATAACATTGTTGTTTTAAACCGTATGAAATACAGTGAAATTAAATGAAATATGTAAAAAAAAAAATAGTTAACATTTATTTTATTTCAAATAATAAAAATGGTTTTAAATGGTTTTAACTTTAGTTAACGATAACACCGTTAAACACATTTTAATTACTTAATAAAATATTATTTAAAACTTATTTTATTTAACGTTCATGCATGCAAGTACTAAAATAACTAATAATATAAACAAGAACAAACATTTTTACAAAAACACACTATAAAAGTTCTAATACTTACACATATATGAAAACAGAATATATAAAAATAACTCAAAATATGAATAAAAACTATAATTGTATATTAATGATACTAAAATAAGTTATTTATTAATCACATGCCTAGAAAAGTCGTGTAAAACACTCATTTTAATTACTTAATAAAATCTTTTTAAAAGACATTAACTTATTTTATTTAACTTTCATGCGTTTTGAAGTACTAAAATAACTAAAACTGAAATATCTAAACAAGAACAAACATTTTTTACAAAAACACAAGACAAAAGTACTAATACTTACATAATTATGAAAACAGAAAATGTAAAAATAACTCAAAATATGAATAAAAACTATAATTGTATATTAATGATACGAAAATAACAGTTATTTATTAATCATATGCCTGGAAAAGTCTATAAGTCTAATATAAATTATAAACCACTTCAAATGGTTATAAATTTCTCTTTGTTAGAAATGATTAAAAGTGAAAGTAATCACTCCTGCAAATGTTCTTTAGTCATTAAATTGGGGACCTTGATGATTTTACTATGCTAATGTGTCCAAAAAACATGATTACATGCTTTATTGTAAGAGATGTGAGCTTTGTTGGTAAGTTTTTGTAATGGGAGTTACCCAGAATGCCGACAAATAGACATAATTTATCCGTCCAGTCGTCTCCTGAGGGAGGGTTTGAGCTCAGAATAGGATCAGATCTGTTTGTATGATCTCAACAACTGACCCTAGATCAGATCGTGCCTGTAAAGAGTTTAACTGTATGTAGAAACCATGAATTAAAATCACCACCTGTAATTACTGCAACTGATTGTTAGTGGGAAAGCAGCTACAACTGAACAATGGCGTCTCAAGTGTGTGTGACTGTGCTCTCCGTCGTTCTCTCACACCAGGTTTGTGATTTCCTGGAGACGCATTACCTGGACGAGCAGGTGAAGTCCATCAAAGAGCTGTCCGACTGGGTGGGCAGCCTGAGGCGTATGGGAGCTCCTCAGAACGGCATGGCCGAGTATCTGTTCGACAAGCACACTCTGGGGAAGGAAAGCTCTTAGACAGTCAGTCTCTCCTGTTTGTGATGTAATCAGTCAGTCAGCCAATCATAGTCATGCTGAACCTTTCATAAGCCATAGCTACAGCCAGGGTTCGAATTACACAATGGTCTTGTTCATTACATACAGTGTTATGCTATTACAGTAATGAACACTGATATGAACATTTTGGCAGATAACCGATAATCCTTTGTGTTGAAAGCCGATAACCGATATTTTCGCAGATTAATCTAAATTTTTATATAATTTTTGAGAGCCTGATTACAAAAACAAAAGTCTCACCATTAAAAGCCATGTCTCAAGCACACATTTATGATGTATTTATTATAATGTTATGTAGCTTATATGACAGACTTGCGCTGCACATGTTGCACTGAACTGTATTTTCCTTTTTTGAAGTGATTTCAATCATATTTCAAGCATTTCAAAACCATCATGTTGAACAGTGCACATCGGAAGTGTCTCAGCTGAAGGGAATAATACATTATTTATCAGCTTTAATATATATCGGACACATTTTCTTATCAGGCAGATACCGATAACATTAAAAACGAACATATATCGGCCGATACCGATATTGTGGCATCCCTAATGAACACATTTCAAATGCAATTGATTGACAGATAAACTGTGTGCTCCGATTTCAGTGTTGTTGTGGGTATTTTCAGCGAACAGTTTGCCTCGTACATTCAGATTAACAGTGTTAAAGAGGGCAAATGTTATCATTCAACTGAACTGTGTATATGCAGTTTAAACGTGTTATGTTCTTCGCTCATGCAATAAATGCACATCTCTGAAGTCAAGAGCGTATTTAATTCAAATGCTCAGGTAAAGATAATGGTACGACCCATTTCTGATTTAAAATCAGTCTCTGCATATTTACTGGTAAAGCTTTATGTTACTTTCTTTGACCAACATCTATTCGCACCCTGGCTATAGTCCAAATACCATATACATGCCACATTTAGTGCTTTTATTTTATGCAATATTCTATATGTAATCATTCAAACTAGTTGATCTCAATAAAAATGCCTAAAATGAGTGATGTTGTATGTGTCTTTCTTTTAGACAGAACTGTATGTTTAAGGTATTCACTGGCAGGAAGTAACAAGGAAGAAAAAGTGACCACAATAGTTCAAAAAAAGAACGGAAGACATCTGAGAATAATCATGCATAAATAATGAAGGTTAAGAACAGATGCATAATTTATGAAGCTTTTCCTGGCTAAGTGAAAGTGAGTCGGCAAAAAAAAAAAAAAAAAATACTGATCTAGACCGATAACAACCTTAAATGGAAAGTAGTTATTTTATTTCATTTTAATTTACCAAAAATAGCTAACTAATTTCTGTTGAGTTTAATTTTAAGTACTAAATAACAAAAAAAAAAACTATATTAGATATTTAAAATAAAAAAAAACAGAAATGAAAATGACTAAAACAACAAAAATAATATTAAAACTAAAATAAATATGAAAACAGAATATATATATATATATATATATATATATATATAAAACTATAATAGTATATTAATGATACTTAAAATAACACACTTATTTAATAAGTGACATTAATCACAGGCCAAGAAAAGTCATGGAAATTCCTATTCCTAGCCAAACATGTTAAACAACTGCATGCTAACTATATTAGTATATAAGTATAACTATATAACTATTCTGCAGTCAAATCAAGCCGAAAGTGAACAAGGCATTGATTTTAACCCCTTTTTCACCTCATTCTGAGAATTAAGAATCACACCAAGTCAGTGTAAAGAGCACAAGTTGATACAAAACACTTTAATTCTATTGCAATCCCATGATGCATTGTGTTTGGGAGGTTTGTTCTGCATCAGTGGCTGTTTGTGCATCAAATCAGGACATTTTCTTTAACATAATTTGGTTTTCGATATCAAAAAAGCATGTATTCTGAAACAAAGTTCATGCAAATGAGCAGTGGCGACTACCTACCAATGACAGTGACAGTGGAGATCACATGACCTATTTCTTGAGAGATACCGGCTGCATCCAAAATCGCATAATATCTGAGTAGGTACTTCTTTTGAATAAGAAATTGAATAAGAATCACTTACTTTGTGATTCTATATAGTATGAGTTTTAGCATGATTGTGAACATCATGTTGTCATGTGACTTGACAACTCTCACATCCATTCACAAATCCTCTTCCGTGACCTCATGGGATAGTATGCGCACTTCAGAAATAGTAAGTCACATCAAGTACTTTTCGCTTACTGTTTTATGAATCCTGTGAGTTCAGAAATACTACAGTTTTCTGCCTACTATAGTCATTATGATGCAGACAGTAGACGAATAGAGACAAGATGGAGAAGATCAAGTGGTTTTACTGATCTACATGATTTATCTCTGCCCACATACAGCAATATCATAAAAAATAATGTATGGAAACCATGTCAGAAATTGAATCAATTGTGCATGTTATGATTCATAATGCACTTTCTCCTCCAGAATGTGAATTTAGCGTTGTGTTGTGTTTTTAGTAGTGTTTATGAGGTTTCTTAAATGTCCAAAAACACATCTATAAGACCACTTCTAAACCGGCCTGGAAGAGCAAATTCACGCTGGTCTAAGCTGGTACTTCCATACCATCTGGGTGCACACTGTACGATTTTGGCTACGATTTGGCCGTCTGAGACACATTTAGCAAATTATCCTGAAAGATTCCTCTGATCTGAAGTCTTTGATCGTTAGTTTGACATGTTCACCGACAGCCGATTCATGACTGTTGCGATCTATATCTATGTCTATATGCGATCTATACTGAAGAATTTCTGGCAGTGTCAGAAGATTTGACTCTCAGTCCTGCAGTGACTTCTCCGTCAATTGTTTTCGTTTTTCAAGACAAGCCAAGACCAAAATGAACGTTAGAGATTTCTTTGTAGGCACCATTTCAATCCCACGTGTAACACAGCTCACATCACCGAACTCATCATTGATTAAGGATGTAAAACTCCGGATGGATTTTCTTGCGTGCGTCTTGACAATCTGTACTATAGTCAAGACGCATGTCTGAAGATGTCTGACATTAACAATTGAGATCGAGGATCATGTTCGTAGAGGAACAAGGACTATAATAAATCGCACAGTGTGCACTCAGCTCTAGAGCTGTTCCCTCGTTCTCAGCGCAACACCCAACAGATCCCCCTCAGCCAATGAGATGCCGGAGTCGTTGGGAGAGTTGTGCTGATTGGCTGTCGGCTGAGTCGCCGTGGGGCTTGTGTTGATGGGATTGGCTGTGCTTGTGGTGGTGCTTCTGCTGATTGGCCAGGGGTTGTTCGCCGTACCGTTGACGTTTGTCGTCGTCACCGAGTTCATGCTCCCAGAGCTGGCGGTGTTGATCGGCCAGGATTGAGGAGTGAAAGAAAACACCCTCTCTGGTGTAGACGGAGAAGGAGACGTGTCTAACTTGAGTCGTAAAGGCAGGGGACGTCGCGATGGCAAGACTTGAACGGGGCGTGCTTTGGTGAACAACTCGGGCACAGGGTCCGGGAATGAGAAAGCTGGTCCTGAGTGTTCACGGTCTTCTCCAACCCAAGGGAAAGCGGAGGAAGGAGGAGTGTCGGGAGGAGCCAGGACTTGTGATCCCACCATTGGTTGCGCTAGGGAGCTGGAGCTGTCGTGAGCTCGTCGTGGTCTCGAGCGAGGAACTGGCGGAGGGATGCAGTGGATGGGCGTCTGAGGACAGCTGTAGAAACCAGGCCGTTCGTAAAGAGGCATTGAGGAGAAGGCGTCCTCGGCCATGTCGGCGTCCCGGGAACGGTTGGGCATCGGAACGCTCTCGGGATGGAGGTAGAGGGGGAAGCGAGAGAAAGGGGCGCGGGGACGCCGACGCAGGAGCGAGACTCGAGACGCGGGAGTCGAGCGAGGGAAATTGGTCGACTGGACGCCCAGAAGACGACTCAAGCTGCCCAGGAACGGAGTGGAGTGATTGGCCTCCTCGTGCTCCTTAATCTGCTCCAGATTGTGCTGGAACTCCATGTCCTCTTTGGGAACACTGAGAGACAGAGAGACAACTGTGAGCTTGTGGACGTGTTTTTACCCCACAACTGACCTTGAGGATCTACTGTTACAATACAATATTATTCATTTGTGACCCTGGACCACAAAACCAGTCACGAGTCGCACGGGTATATGTGTGGCAATAACCAACAATACATTGTATGGGTCAAAATTATCGATTTTTCTTTCATGCCAAAAATCATTAGGATATTAAGTAAAGATCATGTTCCATGAAGATATTTTGTAAATTTCCTACCATAAATATATAAAACATTTATTTTTGTGAGTGAATGCAGCAGAATTCTGAACACAAATGGACAACTTTAAAGACGATTTTCTCAATGTTTAGATTTTTTTGCACCTTCAGATTCAGATTTTCAAATAGTTGTATCTCCACCAAATATTGTCCTATCCTAACAAACCAAATGGAAATCAATGGAAATCATGTATAAATACCCATGTGACTGGTTTTGTGGTCCAGGGTCACATATAGCACTTTTAAAAACAACTGATGTTGACCAAAGTGCTGTACAAAAGCAAAGGAAACACACAATAAGACAGAAAACACATAAAACAGTAAAGCAAAATAAAAGAACAATAAAATGGAAAACCTGTGAACTAAGGTAAATATTGAAAAATAATGTTAATCAAGAAATGAAGAGTTCAGATGCAAAAGCCTCTAAGTGCCATCTGAAATTTTCTTCTAGAATGATCATTTTTATCAAGCTCGTATATTTAAGTTCTGTAATTTCACTTAAATTACAATTAATAGGTAATTTGCATTGCCATTTAAGTGAAATTACTGAACTTAAATATACAAGCTTCATAAAAATGATCATTCTAGAAGAAAATTTCAGATGGCACTTAGAGGGTTTTGCATCTGAACTCTTCAAATATTGAAAGCAATTGAAAAAAGATAAGTTTTCAAGGTGGGTTTAAAAATTGACTAAGTTTGGGCGGATCTGATTCCATAGCTTAGGGCCAATGACCGCAAAAGCACGATCACCCCTATTTTTAAGTCTAGTTCTCAGAACAGACAGTAGATCTGAGTCCCCCGATCTTAGTGATCTTGACTGGGAGGGCGGATGTAATACTGTGGAGCCTGGTTGTGCAAAGACTTAAATAACAAAACTGTAAAATCAATTCTGTATTTAACCGGTAGACAATGAAGTGAGATCAAAACCGGTGTAATGTGTTCACTTTTACGCTTCCCTTTGAGGAGCCGTGCAGCGGTATATGATAGACAAAATATGCTTTGAAATCTTTTGACTCATCACTGATCAGTGCGACTTGAAAACTTACCCTATATATATATATAGTATTGTTATATATTGTATTGATAACTCATCAATTAAACATTTGCCATCGTATATTCTCCATAATTGGATGTTTTGAAATAAACACTGACAAAAAACTATACAAGTTTTAGGGCTGGACGATATGATGATATATATAACAATGATTCCGGGTCTTTTATTCTTATATCCTGCTAAATATTCTGTTCCACTTAGAAATGTCACAATACAGAAGTAAATGTTTTTTCACTGTGATTTTAATGGCTATCAAGAGGGGTTTTTTTATACTTTGATGCACCAGAAACGTGCATGTGTGCGCTGTAGTTTTATATTGATGGGTTTAAGGTTTAAGTGTGTGTGTGTGTGTGTGTGTGTGTGTGAGGATGTCCCTTCACCTGATGTCCAAAGCGGATCCCATGAATGAGGGTTTGCGGTGTTCTGCGCTGGCAGCGGTGTATGGCGGCTGAGGTTCAGATTCATCCCAGTATTTATCTCTCTCAATCAGAGGAACCAGATCATACATCTCATCCACTGACAGCAGAGACACCTGGGAGAAACACACAACCATTTATGTTCGTATAAGCACAGGTGCTTACAAAAAGGAGAAATATTTTGGACACTTATTGCACTTCTTATTGCTCACTAAACTAAAGATTATTCAAAATTTAAAAGTAATTTAAGTCTACACTTAAAATTTGTTTTAGCTTGAATATATGACCCCATTCTCATGAAATATCAAAGTTTTATTCTACAAAAGGATAGTCTTTTCTCATGGTCGCCATATATTGTTAATTATTATAATACCATATTACATTATCAGACACTGTCCAAATATATAAATAATGGGTGATGAATGCATCAGCAAACAGAGTATTTCTACAATGGCACAGTAACCGAAGTTTGTGCAATGCTGCATCTCTGCCAATAGATGTCAATATAAATTCAATCCATGATGCATAATCAAAAACATTTTTAGTGCACCTTTAAAAAATAGGGTCAGTAATACACAAATGTAGAAGGAGAACATTTTACAGAGGCTGCGTCCTAAATCGCATACTTCCCTACTATATAGCAAGCAAACACAGTGTGAGACAAAATAAGTGTATCAATGTACTCATATAAAAAAGGGCAAAAAGTACCCGGATCACCCTCTTTTTCCGGAAAGATTCTGAAGTGTGTATTCGTTGGACACTTTACAATCCCATGAGGCCACGGGAGAGGATTTATGAATGACAGTCAAGTCAAGTCACCTTCATTTATATAGGTGTTCACTTCACTTAAAGAAAACTTACAAGAATACTTGCAGTATAAACTACTAAACTGGTTTACTACTAAACTTCAGTGTACTTTCATAAACTAAAAAATGTACTACTTGTATTCAAATAGTAAACTACTAGTATACCTATAAGTTTACTTATAGTACAGATGCAGTCATGCAGTACAAATGAGAAACCTAGTTGTATACTTAAAGTTTACTACTCTTACACTTATAGTACACTTAAACGTATACTTTTATATACTAAAAGTGGGCCAATTTAGTCCCAAGCAGTATTGAAATAGTACACTTACAAGTTTACTACAAGTACACATTGATATTAGCATACTTACTACATAAAGTATACTTAAAAATATACTTGAACATTACTTAAGTATACTTCATAAAATGAACTTGAAGTATACTTCTTTTTCGTAAGGGTCATACTACACACACTCCTTTTTAGTGCTTGAAAAGCAAGGTCTTATTGAAAATAAGAACCTACTCGAGAGAGTATGCGATTTCGGACGCAGCCAGACACACAAATCCACAGAACGAGACAGAATGGCACTAAGGAGATCAACAAACATGTCATTAGTGGGGCTGATGATGTACCTGTAAATTACGGTCCACCAGCCAGTTCGTCTCAAAGTCATCATCATCCTCACCGAAAGGATTAATAAGTTGCTCTGCCACCTGAAAAAAAAAACACCAATGCAATTATTTTCTGGCTTTTTGTTTAAGATGATGTAGCTACATGTGACCGTTATTAAAGTTGTGTTTCACTAAATTTGTATGTATACTCAAGTTTTGTACATGCCATGTCAGCTGACAGGAACACCATATAATTATGCTGAGGTTATTTAACACTAAACAGTAATTTTACTCAATATAACCGGTTATTAGTGACTGTGAACGTGAAGTGGAGAGCCAACTTATGTGAGATCTCACTAATAAGATAACATTAACACACCTTGAGCCAGCCTGCATAGAAGAAGAACTGCAGTAAGGTGAACACAGGCAGGTAGAAGTCCAGGTTGTGACCCGGGTAACCCTGGGCGGGGTCAAGGAACTGTCGACCAATCAGACAAGTCAAAAAGAAACTGTACACAGCCACGGTTACCACCTGATAGAGA